>NC_057798.1:481297904-481315718 GCF_018294505.1 Triticum aestivum | reverse complement strand
CGCCGCCGCCGCCGACCGGCGCCGCCCTCGCCGAAGCAGCCGCCGCCGTCGACCCGCACCCCGAGGTTGACCTCGCCGCCGCCATTTTTTTAGAAAAACCGTTCGGTTTTTCCGTCGGGTTTTCATCGGTTTTTTAGTTTCGTTTTTTTATTAGATCGTTTTTTTGGTTTAGGTTAATTAGCGAGCGTTCGCTCGTTCGCTCGTTTTAACGAACACGTTCATCGTTTAGATCCAGTTAACGAACGTTCGTTCGTTAATCTGTTCGTCGTTTTTCTTTTTCCCGGATTTATTCCGTGATTTTTCCGATCGTGATTTCTCATCCGATTTTCGTTTTAGTATAACTTTTCGCTCGTTTATCGGAATCAGGTGATTCAAGCGCCTAGAGTTTCGTATCGAAACCCTCTTTCCGCATAATCTACTCAAACAAGTTTTTGCTACTGTAAAATTTGACTTAGGTCCAGATTAGTAAACGAAGCTTGTTTCTTTCGCCGTTTGAGTTCTGTTTCTTTGTTCGATTTGATTCTTTTTGCAAACTGGAGTTCTCAAGTTGAGCTTTATGGTTAGATCTCTTATTTGAGTTTTACCCGTACATTAGATGAGTACTTATTGTATGCTTGTTTGTTTGTTTGCTTGTGATAGAGTACCCGGATTGCGCCGCTTGCTACTTCGAATCCCTAGGTTTCGCGGATCATCAGCTAGGCAAGTAACACTTTGATCATACTTCTTTATTACCCAGTTTTTATGCATTAGATCAATCCTCAAACAATTGCATGATTAGGATCTGATTAATATGTGGGTTTTGGCTAAATAGATGAGGTAGTACCTATTACCAGTTTTATTATCAAACCCTTGGGAGTTATTTCTACGTTTGCTTATTATGCCATGCTATGCTAGTAGACGTAGATTGGGTGAGTGTATCCATGACAGATGTGAGATTGTTAATTAATGGTTTATTTAAGGTGGCAACTTTAATACACATCTGGGTGGATTGAGGTACCTGGGTATTCCAGGATTGCCTGTTTGTTTTTGGACCGCCACCCAGGCTCAAAGGGATCATAAGATTATTCATGCTAGAAACTTCCGTGTGCAGCCACATGCTATTATGGGCTCTAGCATAATTGATTAAGTCATGCGAACTCTTACAGTGGTAGACTAGCAGATGTAGGGTAAAGTAGGTGTACAGGTCTACCCATCGTAAGGTGCTAGCGCTTCTGAAAGACTATGTCTCGTTCATCTGTTTCTCAAACACCATGTAGTGCGAGAAAACCAACGGAGGAGATCGAGTCTTGTGGGAAAAAGTGCACAAACCTCTGCAGAGTGTATAAACTAATCACGATTAGCCGTGTCCCCCGTTATGGACGTTTTGAGTATCTAGTACTTGGATTATCATGTAAATCTCATCATGTTACTCTAATTAATATTGTTGGGTTTGTTTAAGGATGATGTTACTTAATTGGGATTGAGAATGCTGTCAACCATTCTCAATGTTTAACAACCACCATGATAGTTAAATAAATTTATTCCTTTGAAGTAGGGCAAAATTGGCTTTATGCAAAACTGTAACCATAGAGCTTTCCACCAAGCCATATATGCATGTAGTATAGCTTATTTCTTTCATTACTCTCTATGTGTTACATTGCCAGCACATTCCATGTGCTGACCCGTTTTCGGGCTGCAACATTCACATTGCAGACTTTTCAGACGACGAGTAAGATGCCTTAGGATCATGGTTCTATACTCAGTGATGCCATTGGAGTTGATGGACTCACTTATCTTCCAAGCCTTCTGCTATTATTGTTATTAGATGGCCTTAAGCCATATTTATTATAATAAGTTATCTTTTGAGACATTCGATGAAATAAGTGTGTGATTGCTACTTTGTTATAAATCCTTCGAGTACTGTGCGTGTCAGCATTACAGATCCAGGGATGACACTGATGCACAGAGATCAGACTGTTTGAGGTCTGGTTGCTACAAGATGGTATCAGAGCACACGCTGACCGTAGGACACGACCACTAAGCTAAAGCCCTAGATCACTACTCTCTCTTCTCATTTCTGACTCCTCGTCTTTTCTACTCTTTTAGGATGGCAGATGCAAGGAACAAGTTCACACAACTGGATGAAGATACACCCTTTGGACGACACCTGAAGGAAGTCACTAGATACCTGAACATCGGAGTACCAAGCTTCACTGGGACCTACAACACCACTTTACCTGAAGAGGAGCGCTCGATGATTCAAGTTCAAGTTCCAGGAAGGACGTTCATGCCCGTCACTGAGCCCATAGAGTTTTCCTTTGACGCACCAACCTGGAGTCTAGGAAAGAGCATAGCAGCCCACATCACCATGGGACGTATTGGAGAAGTTTACCAGAGGGAGCTTAAGGATACAATCTACCAGATTTGTGGGCGCCGAGATGAGCAATGGGAGATGATAAGCACCAGGAAGGACAGATTAATTGCAGCTTTCATCTAGGAGTTAAACCAGCACATTCAATGCCAGGAGAACCAAATGTGCGCAGGCATGATGGATCTGAAGAAGGCCATGACCAAGATCACGGAACTGGAGGAAGAACTCAAGTCTACACGTGATGGATATGAGGAGGAAATAGCAATGCTAGTAGAGAAGCATGATGATCTAAAGAAGAAGCTAAGAGTGTTTATGGGATTTCCCGCAACTGGAGAAGACGAAGATTGCACTTGTCCAGAGAACTACATCATCATCGACGACACCGACACGGACTCGGACGATAGTGATGATGACTATGTTGACGAAGCCAGAGCAGATATCATGGAGTCTTCATCGAAGCAGTTTTTCTAGTTGACCACCATAATAGTAGTAGTATTTCCCCCATGTATCTAGTATAGTTCGAGCACTTTTGTAACGATAGATAGACCGTTGTATGCCCTTGCTTGATTGAATGAAGTGTTTTGAGTGAAATTTGTGAGCATATGGGTAGTGTTTTCCCTCTAGACCTCATTCTATTCTGTATTCTCGTCTTTTTCTAAACCCTCAGATGCCTCCGAGACGTGACAACGGATTTGCTTTCCCACCGGAGCTCACCTAGTTGATCCAGCAGCAGAATGCATTGATGCAGATTCTAGTCCAGAATCAGAATCAGGGGAACAACAACAACAACAACCCACCACCACCACCTGTTGATCACTTAACCCGTTTTCTTAGGCTGAATCCGCCGGTGTTCTCCAGTAGCACCGAGCCGATTGTTGCAGATGACTGGCTTCACAAGACAGCCAGGGAGTTAACCACTATAGGATGCACAGATGCGGAGAAGGTGAGATTTGCGGATGACGTTGCTACAAATGCATCTAAGCAAGAGAAGTTTCTGGAAGGACTGAATGATGAGTTGAGTATGCAGTTGATGGTAGCAAGTTTCAACAACTACCAGGAGTTGGTAGACCGTGCTCTTATGATTGAAGGGAAGCAGCAGCAGATTGAAAACCGCAAGAGGAAGTATGGACAAGGGAAATACAATTCTGGAGCTCAGCAGAAGCCACATTTTACCCCGAAATCGGGAGGACAGTTCCAGCATACCCATGGAGGTGGTAGCTCACACCACCATAATGGTTCCAAAAATGGAAACGGGAATGGAGGAGGCAATGGCCAGCACCATACCAACCCCTCAACACCAGCCAAGAGATATCTGAGTCAAGTCACTTGCTTTAAGTGCCAGAAGACCAAACATTACGCCCATGAATGTCTTGAAGGCCAGAATGGGAATGGCAATGGAATCTCTAAGAAGAAGGCGAACTCTTTCAACAGAGGACAAGTGAACCACGTTAGCATGGAGGAGGTTGAAGCCCAGCTAGATGCAGTAATATGTAAGTTTTTGGTTAAGTCATTTACCGCACTCATTCTTTTTGATACCGGTGCATCGCATTCATACATATCAAGGGGATTTGTGGATAAGTATAGACTGCCCACCAAGGTTCTAGGAACACCCATGCTAGTAACCTCACAATGAGCAGAGTATATGGCCAATCGAGGATGTCTTCAAGTGCCGTTGAGTATAGGCAAGCATGTTTTCCCCTCAGACTTAATCATTTTGGAATCCTAAGGTTTGGATGTGATTCTGGGTATGGATTGGCTGTCGATGTATGGAGGAAACATCGATTGCGCCAGTAAGTCGATTTTGCCTACTACCCCAGAAGGGAGAAGGATAAGGTATGTATCAAGACATGAGCCGAAGAGGATGCACGTAAATTCCTTATCAGGAGTTGTGCATGAGGAAGTACCAGTAGTGAAGGATTTTCCTGACGTATTTCCAGAAGAGTTGCCAGGCATGGCACCGGATAGAGACATCGAGTTTTTAATTGAGCTTTTGCCAGGCACAGGGCCGATATCCAAGAGACCATACAGGATGCCAGCAAAGGATTTGGAGGAGATTAAGAGTCAGATTAAGGAGTTGCTGGATAAAGGCTATATTCGCCCAAGTTCTTCACCTTGGGGATCGCCAGTACTTCTAGTGGAGAAGAAAGATGGATCATTAAGGATGGTTGTTGACTATCGAGGCTTGAATGCAGTAACAATCAAGAACAAGTACCCACTGCCGATGATCAATGATATGTTTGACCGATTGCAAGGAGCAAAGGTATTTTCCAAGATCGATTTGCGATCAGGATACCATCAGTTGAAGATTTGAGAGCAGGATATACCTAAGGCGGCTTTTACCACCAGGTATGGGCTATACGAGTATACCGTTAAGTCATTTGGTCTGACGAACGCGCCTGCCTATTTCATGAACATGATGAACAAAGTATTTATGGAGTTTCTGGATAAGTTTATCGTGGTGTTCATTGATGATATTTTGGTTTACTCTAAGAATGAAGAGGAGCATAAGGACCATTTGCGTTTGGTACTGGAGAAGCTCAGAGAACACTAGTTATATGCCAAGTTCAACAAATGTGAATTTTGGTTGAAGGAAGTTGGATTCCTCGAACATGTTATATCTGGAGAAGGTATAGCAGTAGACCCCACAAAGGTTGTCACTGTAACAAATTGGGTAGCACCAATGACAGTTGGAGAGATCAGAAGTTTTCTTGGACCGACAGGATACTACCGGAGATTCATTGAGAATTTCTCGAAGATTGTGAAGCCCATGACGGAGTTGTTGAAAAAGGATACCAAGTTCAATTGGACTGAGGAATGTGAGGCCAGTTTCCAGGAGTTGAAGGAACGTCTAGTTACCTCGCCAGTGTTGATATTGCCAGATTAGACCAAGGATTACGAGGTGTATTGCGACGCTTCACGTCGAGGACTTGGAGCAGTGCTTATGCAAGAGGGGAGAGTTGTTTCGTATGCGTCACGACAACTTAAACCTCATGAGTTGAATTATGCCACCCATGATTTGGAGTTAGCAATCGTAGTGCATGCATTGAAGACATGGAGACATTTTCTTCTCGGAAATCATTGTGAGGTGTACACGGATCACAAGAGTTTGAAGTACATTTTCACACATAAGGAGTTAAGTCTCAGGCGAAGGAGATGGTTGGAGCTCATCAAGGATTATGACATGAGATTGCAGTACCACCCCGGGAAGGCTAAACGTAGTAGCCGACGCGTTGAGCTATAAGAGCCATGTCAATACACTCATGACCACAGGGTTGCCAAAGGAGTTAGCCGAGGACCTTTGTGAACTATGTTTGGAGATAGTTTCGAGAGGCTATGTAGCAGCATTGGAAATTTAGTCAACCTTGATGGATAAGATCAGGGAAGCTCAGAAGACCGACAAGGAAATTGCTGAGATAAAGGAGAAGATGAGCAAAGGAAAAGCTAAGGGATTTCGTGAGGATGAGCACGATACCTTATGGTTTGAAGACCGTGTTTATGTGCCTAATGACCCGGAGATCAGGAAGTTGATTTTGCAAGAGGCCCATGATTTGCTGTATTCGGTTCACCCAGGAAATACCAAGATGTATTGGATTTGAAGGGGACTTTCTGGTGGACCGGAATGAAGAAGGATGTTGCGGAGTATGTAGCAGTTTGTGATGTATGTCAGAGAGTAAAGGCAGAGCATCAGAAGCCAACAGGATTGCTACAACCATTGCCGATACCCAAATGGAAGTGGGATAAGTTAGGCATGGATTTTATCATAGGATTGCCCAGGACTCATTCAGGCTATGACTCGATTTGGGTTGTAGTCGATCGTTCGACGAAGGTAGCTCATTTCATTCCAGTGAAGACCACTTACACCAGTGCTAAGTTGGCCAAGATATATATGACTAGGATCGTATGTCTGCATGGAGTTCCAAGGAGCATTGTATTAGATAGAGGAACCCAGTTTACCTCAAAGTTCTTGAATCAGTTGCACGAAACTTTGGGTACCAGGATAGAGTTCAGTACAGCTGTCGGTGTCAAAACCGGCGGATCTCGGGTAGGGGGTCCCGAACTGTGCGTCTAGGCGGATGGTAACAGGAGACGAGGGACACGATGTTTTTACCCAGGTTCGGGCCCTCTTGATGGAGGTAAAACCCTATGTCCTGCTTGATTAATATTGATGATGTGGGTTACAAGAGTAGATCTACCATGAGATCAAGGAGGCTAAACCCTAGAAGCTAGCCTATGGTATGATTGTTGTTCGTCCTATGGACTACGGCCATCCGGTTTATATAGACACCGGAGAGGGCTAGGGTTACACAGAGTCAGTTACAATGGTAGGAGATCTACATATCCGTATCGCCAAGCTTGCCTTCCACGCCAAGGAAAGTCCCATCCGGACACGGGACGAAGTCTTCAATCTTGTTTCTTCATAGTCTTGGAGTCCGGCCGATGATGGTAGTTCGGCTATCCGGACACCCCCTAGTCCGGAATTCCCTCAGTAGCCCCCGAACCAGGCTTCAATAACGACAAATCCGGCGCGTATGTTGTCTTTGACGTTTGCAAGGCGGGTTCTTCTTCATGCTCCATGTGTTTTCCGGATAGTGTCCGGTTGCTTCATAAATGCTGTGCTCCTTGGCTTCCGCGTCCAATAATGGTCTTCTTCCACGCGTCGCACGAATGCAAAAAGCCAGGGTATTTTTATGTTTTACCCCCTAGCTGCGCAAATAAGCTGCCTATAAGAGAGGCGAGGATCCAGATCCAAATCACATCATCCTCCTTCCGCAAGCACTCATCGAGGCGCATCTGACACCAAACCCATTCCAACATGGACAGTCGACGCAGCTCCTCTTCTCGCGCTCCCAGCCCTAAGCCAGGATATTGGAGGAGATGCTCAGTCCCGCACAGCGAGTTAGTGACGCTCCAAGCAGAGGGATATCTTCCTCCGGCCTTCATGGTTCCGGTTCGAGCCGGACTGGCCACCTACAAAGGTGGGAAGCAGGCGGTGAGTGCCCCCAATCCCTCCAAAGGAGAGCGGGTGTGCTTCGTCTCCTACTTAATAAGGGGACTCGGATTTCCTATACATCCGTTTCTCCGGGGGCTCCTGGAGTTCTACGGACTCCAGCTTCATCACCTTACACCTGCCTCCATTTTGCACATCGCGGGCTTCGTAGCTCTGTGTGAGCTGTTCTTGGGCATTGAGCCCCATATTATGCTGTGGAAGAGGCTGTTTTGCCTCGTACCCTGCTCTCACGAGGGGTCGATATATCAAGTGGGCAGAGCCGAAATATGGCGCATCGCCGGGACCGGATACCTGTCCGGGACCCCGAAGAAGGCGTCCGAAGATTGGCCTTCGAAGTGGTTTTATATGGAGGATGCTCCGCTGCCGGATCCAGTCCGGATCGGCCTTCCGGAGTTCAGCAACGCTCCCCTGAAGAAACGCCTAAGTTGGCTCCCACAGAGCCCTCGACGAGAAGATGATAGTAGCGTCCATTACTTGATGGGCCGGATACGGCTGCTAGCCCATTCCGGATTAACCATGATCAGAGTCATGGCCACATGCATTATGCGTGGGGTGCAGCCGCTCCAATATAGGGGCCACCCCATGTAGGACTTCAACAGAGACGACGACGCCACCCGTCATGGCCGCAAGGGACCTGGCTCGGCCGACGATCTGGTGAAGATCCTGTCCGGCTTGTACAAGGGGGAGAAGGAGGACTTCCTCCACACGAATCCTCTGAACGGATTTTCCATGAACAACCCTCGGAGCTGGGTAAGCGGTCGCATGCATATCTGAACCGTTCCTTTGAAGGCAATTGTCTTATTGTATGATTTTGACACAGGAACTGCGTCGGGATGTGGAGGGCATAAAAAGCCCAGCCCCACAACCCGAAGACCCAGAAAGGTCCCTTGATCCGGCCTCTGAAGAGGATCCGGACTTAGCGGTGGAACTGATCGATGGGGTGTACCACCAGCTCAGCATAGATAATGCTTTAGTCGCCATTATGGCTGACTACCCCGGTTTGTGTCCGGCTTCCCCGGTGAGTACGACCCAAGTCCTGGCGCCATTACTTCTTTAATGCTTAGTTCTGACCACCGTGCACCAATGGTGTTCGACAGGAAGCGCCTTTACGGCAGGAAGTCGAGCCCGCGGCGACCGGCCATCAAGGGTCAGTCTGGCCCAACAGGCGGAAGAGGAGTGCGACGCGAACTGAAACGTCGCCACAACGGTACGGAGCACTGCTATTTTTTAAGGGAATGTTTCCCAGGAGGTATATTAATGCTCATAACTTTTCCAGAAAGAGCGCTCGCCGGACAGTGTCCGGAGAGGTTGCCAATCAAGCCTCCGCCAGCCATGCTCCAATGCATGGCCCAGAAGGGCAGGCGAATACAAGGCATGAGTCGGACGCTCCTCCGACGGAGGATGCCGACAGGCTGTCCGCCACCCAGTCTGAGGTGGAGAGCACCATGAATCACAGGCGTCACCGGACAGTTCTTCGTGATGCGTGTTTCTCCCCGGAGGCGTTAAATGCCTTTGATGCGGGAAACGCGCACCTCCGTGCCGCTCAAGATGGGTTAACCAGAGCCATGGAGCATTATGTGAAAGACATACGTGTAAGTAATTTTAATAGTTATATATGCCAGTAGCCCCCGAGACTTAAAATGGTTAAAATAACTGATTTAAGGATCAATTTTTATGCAGGATCTTACGGAGAAGAATACCCATCTGTCCTAGGAGCTCCAAGAGTGCAAGGCCCAACTTGAGGCCGCATTGGCCGCCACAGGGGGAGCCACAGAGACCCCCGCTGGTAAGACGTACTTTGAAAAGATAATTAATTAACAAAGTGCGGCGTGAATCTGACAATAATATTGCAGAGGGCGCCAGACTAGATCGGGACAAGCAACAGCTACTGCGTCAGCTAAAGGCTGGCGAGAGGGTGCTTATGAAGGTGCAGCAGGAGAGAAACAAGCTCCAAGATGCCCACACCCAGCTAGGAGAAGAGCTGAAAGGTGTTCGGGCCCAGCTGTCTGGCTCCTTGAAGGAGAATCAGCGACTTCGTCGCGGCATTTATAGTAAGTGCTTGAACAAATTCCTTTGAAAAGAAGAATTCGGCGAGGAAGTCGTTTGACAGAAATATGTCTTTAGGTGTGCTCACAGGTCGCCCTGCGGAGGAAATGCCTGGGTCAATAGGTGATCAACTTCCCGAGCTGGTGCAATTGTTCGAACATGTTCGGCAGGCGATGAGTGGCGTCGTTCAGGCTTTATGGCCATCTGTCTCCCTACCCGAGGGCCTTGGTGAGCTTGCTGAGAAGCTCCAGGGAGCACGGCGACACCTCTGTTTGTGGAAGATATCGGCCTGCCGTTAGGGCGCCAGGGAGGCCTGGGCCATGGTGAAGATGCGCTACCCGAAGGCTGACCCAAACCACATGGTCGAGGTCGGTCCTGCGGGGCCTGATGGGAAGGAGATCCCTGTGAGCTTGATGTATGGCCAAGTAGAACTGGCCGCGAAATATTCCCAACAGGACTGTAAATTAGACAGCCTGTTAGATGGGATTGAGGAGGAGTACAATCAGTCGGTTTGACGATGTAATTTGAAATGACATGTAAGATGCCTTCTAGCCGGATTGTAGATCGGTTGTCTTTGCGGACCGTTTCGCTTCAACCTCGGGACCCAACAGTCCGGAGTGTGTCCGAATACCCCTACGGTTATAAAAGAACCAGGGCATGCATGGAGACAAGGCGTCGGGGTCATAATTGCTTTATCAGACAAGTACCCAACTAGTTTTGTTATATTACATGGTTAGTAAGAAACATCTTCCAGGGAGAATAGTTCCGTTAAGGGTTCCTTTCCCTGGGAGGCATGCCCTAAGGTGCAATGCCGGACTGCGAAAATAGCAGAAAAAGCATCTGGGGGCTTATAAATAAGTAAGTAATAAATCATCTTTCAAGTCACCGACCGAATATTCTCTTAAGAACGCTAGCTTTCGGCTTCACCCAGTCTGAGGTACACATCCGGCTGACCCGGCAGTAACAATCGTAGAGGTGCTCCCTTTACCTCCTAGCCGAACAATCGGGAACGTAGGGGTAAGCACAGGAGCCAGGCAACCCAGCTTGGCCAAAACTTAAGTCATATCGATGCATATAATGGTGAATAAAAGGTACATGCGGAAGTATGACACATGTATTGGGCGTGAAGCCCATATTAATAAGCTTCTGGTAAAGAATCCCCCAGGTATAATGAGTGCTAGGAGCACATCAAGTGTGTGCGAACAAAGCACAAATCAGCCTATAAAAGGTATTGAAAAAAAGTGGGAAGAAGGAGGGGGACAAGAGACAGTAAAAAATATAAAAAGGTGGATGGGGGAGTGAGACGAACTCTGAGTCCGGTGTTTAGGCGTAGAATCTTCGGAGACGGGCTGCGTTCCATGGGTTCGGCTCGAGTCGGTTGTCAGATGCTTTACGTAGACGGTATGCTCCGCCGGCCAGGACTTGGTCGATGATGAAGGGACCTTCCCACTTGGGCTTAAGTTTGTCCTTTTTCTTGTCCGGCAGGCGTAGAACGAGTTCGCCGACATTGTAAGTTTTGGCCCGTAATTCTCTGCTTTGATATCTTCGAGCCTGCTACTGATAGAATGCGGAATGAGCCTTTGCAACGTCCCGCTCCTCCTCCAAGGCGTCCAAACTGTCCTGCCGATCCAACTCGGCTTCTCTTTCATCGTACATGCGCAGACGAGGTGAGTCATGAATTATATCGCAAGGCAGAACTGCCTCTGCGCCATACACCATGAAAAATGGTGTGAATCCAGTAGTTCGGTTTGGCATGGTCCGCAGCCCCCAGAGTACGGAGTCGAGCTCCTCTACCCAGTGCGTGTTAGATTCCTTGAGGGACCGCACTAGTCTGGGTTTGATGCCGCTCATGATTAGACCATTTGCTCGCTCGACTTGACCGTTAGTTTGGGGGTGATAGACTGAAGCGTAATCGAGCTTGATGCCCATGTTTCTGCACCAGAGTTTAACCTCATCGGCAGTGAAGTTCGTGCCGTTATCAGTGATGATGCTGTGGGGGACGCCAAAACGGTGTACTACCCCGGATAGGAAGTCTATCACCGGTCCGGATTCTGCCGTTTTAACCGGCTTGGCCTCAATCCATTTGGTGAATTTGTCCACCATGACCAATAAGTATTTGTGCTTGTGGGTTCCCCCTTTAAGGGGTCCAACCATATCAAGCCCCCAGACCGCGAACGGCCAGGTAATGGGTATAGTTTTGAGGGCGGTGGGTGGCATGTGGCTCTGATTAGCAAAGAGCTGGCAACCGACGCATCGTTGGACTAAGTCCTGAGCATCTGCCCGGGCTGTCGGCCAATAAAATCCTGTACGGAAGGCCTTGCCTACGAGTGCCTGGGCTGTAGCGTGGTGCCCGCCGAGTCCGGCATGAATTTCAGCCAGGAGATTCCGCCCCTCCTCTTCGGAGATACACCTTTGAAGGACTCCGGTTGTGCTTTTCTTATAAAGTTCTCCCTCATGGACCTTGTAGGCTTTAGATCGCCGAACTATGCAGCGGGCCTCATTTTGGTCTTCGGGAAGTTCCTGCCGAATTAAGTAGGCTAGGAATGGTTCTGTCCATGGGGCAATTACTACCATTATTTTGTGAGCTAAACGTGTTATTTCGTTGGCTGAGCCGCCGATTGTGTCAGAATGGTCTGAGTTAGGTGATGCAGCTGGCTCCGGATTGTTATTTCCGGACTCCTCTTCCCATAACACGGATGGCTTGAAGAGCCGTTCTAGGAAGATGTTTGGAGGGACGGCGTCTCGTTTCACGCCGATGCGTGCTAACACGTCTGCTGCCTGGTTATTATCCCGGGCTACATGGTGGAATTCGAGTCCTTCGAACCGAGCTGACATTTTTAGGACGGCGTTGTGGTAAGCTGCCATTTTTGGATCTTTGGCATCAAAGTCTCCATTTACTTGGGATATTGTGAGGTTTGAATCCCCGCGCACCTCTAGGCATTGAATGCCCATGGAGATTGCCATCCGGAGGCCATGTAGAAGGGCCTCGTATTCGGCTGCATTATTGGAGTCCATGTACATTATTTGAAGTACGTATTGGATTGTGTCTCCAGTTGGGGACGTCAGGACGACGCCAGTCCCCAAGCCAGCCAACATTTTGGATCCGTCGAAATGCATGATCCAATTGGAGTATGCGCCGTACTCTTTAGGGAGTTCGGCTTCGGTCCATTCGGCGACAAAGTCGGCCAGAACCTGCGACTTTATAGCTCGCCGTGGTTTATAGGTTATGTCAAATGGTAAGAGCTCAATAGCCCATTTTGCAATCCTGCCCGTTGCGTCGCGATTGTTTATAATATCGTTGAGAGGTACTTCGGAGGCCACCGTTATGGAACACTCTTGAAAGTAGTGTCGCAGCTTCCGGGATGCCATGAACACCGCATATGCTATCTTTTGATAATGTGGGTACCGGGACTTGCATGGAGTTAGAACAGTGGATAAGTAGTACACTGGTTTTTGAAGTGGGAATATGTGCCCTTCTGTCTCTCGCTCGACGACGAGTACCGCGCTGAAAACTTGATGTGTTGCTGCGATATATAATAACATAGGTTCGCCTAGGTTGGGCGCGGCCAGGACCAGATTTGTTGCCAGTATGGCCTTTATTTCTTCGAGTCCGGCTGTGGCAGCATCCATCCATTCGAAATGTTCGGTGCGCCGGAGGAGGCGGTAAAGGGGCAGAGCCTTTTCTCCCAAACGGGAGATGAAGCCACTTAAGGCCGCTACGCATCCGGTTAGTTTTTGTATTTGCTTGAGGTCTTTTGGAATATCCAATTGTGACAGAGCTCAGATTTTGGCCGGGTTTGCTTCAATTCCTCTACCGGATACGGTGAAGCCCAAGAGCTTTCCGGCTGGTACGCCGAAGACGCATTTTTCCGGATTGAGCTTAATGTCATATGCTCGGAGGTTGTCGAATGTCACCCTCAAGTCTTCTACTAGAGTTTCGACGTGTTTGGTCTTGACGACCACATCGTCTACGTATGCCTCTACTGTTTTGCCTATCTGGGTAGCCAGACATGTTTGAATCATGCGCTGATATGTTGCGCCGGCGTTTTTGAGTCCGAAGGGCATTGTGTTGAAGCAGAATGGCCCATATGGAGTAATGAATGCCGTTGCAGCCTGGTCTTTCTCCGCCATCTTGATTTGATGGTATCCGGAGTATGCGTCGAGGAAGCACAATGAATCGTGCCCTGCAGTAGCATCGATGATTTGGTCGATGCGAGGGAGGGGGAAAGGGTCCTTTGGACAGGCCTTGTTAAGGTCTTTAAAATTGACGCAGAGGCGCCAGGATTTGTCCTTTTTTGGTACCATTACTAGATTGGCTAGCCAGTCCAGATGTTTTATATCTCTGATGAATCCGGCTTCTAAGAGTTTGGCTAGCTCTTCTCCCATTGCCTGTCTTTTGGGTTCGGAAAATCGCCGAAGAGCTTGTTTGACCAGCTTGAATCCTTTTAGGATGTTTAGGCTGTGCTCTGCCAGCCTGCGTGGGATTCCTGGCATGTCTGAAGGGTGCCAGGCAAAAATGTCCCAATTCTCCCGAAGGAATTCTCGTAGTGCGGCTTCGACATCAGGACTTAATTGTGCCCCAATGGAGGCCGTCTTTGTGGGGTCCGTTGGATGGACCTGAAATTTGACTATTTCGTCTGCTGGTTTAAAAGAGGTGGACTTGGACCTCTTATTGAGTATCACATCATCCCTATCCACCGTGGAGCGCAGCGTAGTTAGTTCCTCTGCCGCTAGGGCTTCGGACAATGCCTCTGGGGCCAGTGCGGCTGTCTTATTTTCAGCGCGGAGTGCTGTATCTGGATCACTGGCAAGAGTGATTATCCCATTGGGTCCGGGCATTTTGAGCTTCATGTACCCGTAGTGGGGTATAGCTTGGAAGATTGTGAATGCCTCTCGCCCTAACAAAGCGTGATATCCGCTACCGAATGGGGCCACTTGGAACGTGACCTCCTCAGACCTGTAATTGTCTGGTGAGCCGAACACTACATCTAGTGTGATTTTTCTTGTGCAGCGTACTTCTCGACTAGGGATTATCCCTCTGAAGGTTGTGCTGCTTCGCTTGATGCGGCTCTAGTCAATATCCATTTTTTGAAGGGTTTCCTCGTAGATTAGGTTTAATCCGCTGCCGCCATCCATGAGTACCTTGGTAAGGCGAAAGCCGTCCACTATCGGACTGAGGACCAATGCGGCTGGTGCTCTAGCTGTTCGGAATTTAGGTTCGCCGCTGGCGTTGAAGGTGATAGCCGTGTCACTCCATGGATTTGCTTTGCTACTTGGTAGACTTCGGCGAGGCCGCGGATTGTTTGTTTTCGCATGTTATTTGATGCGAAAGTCTCGAAGACTGTTAATACGGTACCGGTACTGCTGGGCTGTTTGCCCGGGGCTAAAAAGCCTTCGCCACTTTTGGCCACCTGCCGTAGTATCCAACATGCTCGAAGGCTGTGTGTTGAAGTGGCGCCCTCCGTACTATGGATTTTGCAGGGTCCGTTGAGCCAGCCCTCCAGTACGGTTCCATGCCCTTTAGGGGGTCTTTGCTTTTTGGTTTTTAACCCAGGTGCTTGAGTATGGCGCACCCTTTTACTTTGGACTAGGGTTGTGGTCAAGGCCGGACTGTCCCAAAACCTAGTATCGGTGTTCCTGGCACTCTCTACCGCACAGTATTTTTGTACGATAGTCGCTAGGTCGATGAAGCGTGTAACTTCGCGACGACTTATGGCGTTCATGATTCCCTTGTCCGTGCAATTGTTGCAAAAAATTGAAATCGCGCTTTCTTCGCAGCAGTCCTTTATCCTGTTCATAACCAGGAGGAATCTGGCCCAGTAATGATGTACTGTTTCATCGGGCTCTTGCCGTATTCGAGATAGATCGCTTATGTTTGGGTGGGCGGGTGGAATCAAGTTCGGAACCCCACCCGATCTGAGGCTCAAAGGCCAAGAAGTTTCTGGATTTGGAAGCTTGACTTGCTGGATGCTTTCCAACGAATCTAGTCCGATGCCTGACTCTAAGTTCAGTATTTGATTAGCGTCCGTCCCTTCGCGGGAATCCGGCTTGGAGGGATCGGGAATTCGGACATAGTTGGTTTTCAACGTAGAAGAAGGGTTGCCGCATTGATCCTCTACCACGACAACGTGGTGGGTGGCCTGAGGAGAGTTAATCTCTCTCAGATCGGGTTTAAGCCCAATCTGATCGTAATCTGTGGCGACTCCCAGGGCGGTGATGTGATCCAAGAGCTTGTTTACAGAGGAGAGCTCAATCGGATCTAACTGCTCGGCGAATTCCGGGCTGACGTGAAGATTGCTTTTGATGACCTGAGAGGTCATCGTCGGAGCGGTGGCCGAACATGTGGTCATAAGAAAACCACCTAGCCGGACAGTTTGGCCGGCGGCCAAAGCTCTCTTGACGACGGTGCCGTCTTTAAAGACGGGAGAAGGCATCCTTCCTGATCGCGACGGCACAGAGGAACTCTCAATGAAAGCACCAATGTCGGTGTCAAAACCAGCGGATCTCGGGTAGGGGGTCCCGAACTGTGCGTCTAGGCGGATGGTAATAGGAGACGAGGGACACGATGTTTTTACCCAGGTTCGGGCCCTCATGATGGAGGTAAAACCCTACGTTCTGCTTGATTAATATTGATGATGTGGGTTACAAGAGTAGATCTACCACGAGATCAAGGAGGCTAAACCCTAGAAGCTAGCCTATGGTATGATTGTTGTTCGTCCTATGGACTAAGGCCATCCGATTTATATAGACACCGGAGAGGGCTAGGGTTACACAGAGTCGGTTACAAAGGTAGGAGATCTACATATCCGTATCGCCAAGCTTGCCTTCCACGCCAAGGAAAGTCCCATCCGGACACGGGACGAAGTCTTCAATCTTGTATATTCATAGTCTTGGAGTCCGGCCGATGATGTTAGTTCGGCTATCTGGACAACCCCTAGTCCGGGACTCCCTCAACAGCCTTTCATCCGCAAAGAGATGGACAGACCGAGAGAGTCAATCAAATTTTGGAGGATATGTTGAGAGCTTGTGCGCTACATTACGGATCTAGTTGGGACGACAATTTGCCATATGCAGAGTTCTCTTACAACAACAACTATTAATCTAGTTTGAGGATGGCCCCTTTCGAAGCCCTATACGGAAGGAGGTGCAGGACCCCGTTGTCGTGGGATGAAGTTGAAGACTGCCAGTTGTTTGGACCGGATTTGATTAAGGAGTCTGAATGGAAAGTGAAGTTGATTCGCGACAGGCTCAAGGTAGCCCAGTCCAGGAAGAAAAGCTATGTAGACTCAAAACGCAAGGAGACAGTTTATGAAGTCGGAGATAGAGTCTATGTTCGTGTATCACCACATCGAGGAGTTAAGCGTTTTGGGGTTAAGGGAAAGTTAGCACCGCGCTTTGTGGGACCATACCAAGTTTTGGAGCATATGGGAGAAGTTGCCTATAAGTTGGAATTGCCTGAGGGATTGTCAGGAGTTCACAATGTGTTCCACGTTTCCCAGTTGAAGAAGTGCCACACAGAGATGGCTGATATACCGCTAAGAGATACCGTGCCACTAGAGGCACTTCAGTTGGACAGTGATTTGACCTATGAGGAGAAACCAATCAAGATTCTTGAGTATGCCAGCCGAGTCACCCGCATCAAAGTTATCAAGTTTTGCAAAGTTCAGTGAAGTCACCACACCGAGGATGAAGCCACCTGGGAGCGAGAGGAAGATTTGCTAAAGGACCACCCTCACCTATGTTCTAGCCAACCCGAATCTCGAGGGCGAGATTCATATTAAGGGGGGTAGGTTTGTAACATCCCAAATTTTCAATTTGGAATGTTATACAATAGATCATTACTACATATCATATTTAATGCATTTTGTCTCGATCCTAGAAATTCTACGCAACTCAAGGACCCACGGAGAGAGTTGGGGATTTCGATATTTTCATATTTGAGTTTTCTCAAATTTTGGAAATAGGATCATTTGATTTTATTTATTTTATCTTCAATTATTTCAATTATATAAAAATGAGAGAGGGAATAAAATGACTTTCCCAAAATAAAGAAATATTGAGGATTTAATAAAAAATCAAATAAGATTTTATTTTGGATTTTCTGGCTATTTTATTTGAATTTAGGAAAAATGCGTGTTTTTCAAAATTGCATTTAGGCCCCAAATAAATATTCATCTAAAACGGCTTGATTTTAGAAGCCGGGGAAATTTATTTTGGGAATTTTGGAGTCCGTTTAGTATTTCTTTCGTTTGATTTTCTGCGCGATAATTATATAAAAAAAATCCGAACCGACTACGGGCCGTAACCGGCCAGGACTCCACTTGGCCGGGTCTTTATATAGCGCGCACCGGGCCGACCCGAGCCCAAACCGCCGCCGCCGCCAGCCCAAGCCGCCGCCGCTCCGAACCCT
>NC_057798.1:481249784-481297387 GCF_018294505.1 Triticum aestivum | reverse complement strand
CGGAGCCGCCGCCGCCGTCGACCCGCACCCCGAGGTTGACCTCGCCACCGCCGGTTTTTTAGAAAAACCGTTCGGTTTTTCCGTCGGTTTTTCATCGGTTTTTTAGTTTTGTTTTTTTATCAGATCGATTTTTTTTCGGTTTAGGTTAATTAGCAGCGTTCGCTCATTCGTTCATTTTAATGAATGCGTTCATCATTTAGATCCAGTTAACGAACGTTTGTTCGTTAATCTGTTCGTCGTTTTTCTTTTTCCCGGATTTATTCCATGATTTT
The DNA here is from genome assembly GCF_018294505.1 of Triticum aestivum. Classification (NCBI taxonomy): domain Eukaryota; kingdom Viridiplantae; phylum Streptophyta; class Magnoliopsida; order Poales; family Poaceae; genus Triticum; species Triticum aestivum. Next base: position 481,297,115 of record NC_057798.1, on the reverse strand, counting down.
TTCGATCAGGATTTCTAATCCGATTTTCGTTTTAGTATAACTTTTCGCTCGTTTAACGGAATCAGGCGATTCAAGCGCCTAGAGTTTTGTCTCGAAACCCTCTTTCTGAATAATCTACTCAAACAAGTTTTTGCTACTGTAAAATCTGACTTAGGTCTAGATTAGTAAACGAAGCTTGTTTCTTTCTCCGTTTGAGTTTTGTTTCTTCGTTCGATTTGATTCTTTTTGCAAATGGGAGTTCTTAAGTTGAGCTTTCTGGTTAGATCTCTTATTTGAATTTTACCCGTGCATTAGATGAGTACTTATTGTATGCTTGTTTGTTTGTTTGCTTGCGATAGAGTACCCAGATTGTGCCGCTTGCTACTTCGAATCCCTAGGTTTCGCAGATCATCAGCAAGGCAAGTAACACTTTGATCATACTTTCTTTATTACCCAGTTTTTATGCATTAGATCAATCCTCAAACAATTGCATGATTAGGATCTGATTAATATGTGGGTTTTGGGAAGTAGATGAGGTAGTACCTATTACCAGTTTTATTATCAAACCCTTGGGAGTTACTTCTACGTTTGCTTATTATGCCATGCTATGCTAGTAGACGTGGATTGGTTGAGTGTATCCATGATAGATGTGAGATTGTTAATTAATGGTTTATTTAAGGTGGCAACTTTAATAAACATCTGGGTGGATTGAGGTACCTGGGTGTTCCAGGATTGCCTGTTTGTTTTTGGACCGCCACCCAGGCTCAAAGGGATCATAAGATTATTCATGCTAGAAACTTCCGTGTGCAGCCACATGCTATTATGGGCTCTAGCATAGTTGATTAAGTCAGGCGAATTCTTACAGTGGTAGACTAGCAGATGTAGGGGAAAGTACGTGTACAGGTCTACCCATGGTAAGGTGCTGCCGCTTCTCAAAGACTATGTCTCGTTCATCCATTTCTCAAACACCATGTAGTGCGAGAAAACCAACGGAGGAGATCGAGTCTTGTGGGGAAAAGTGCACAAACCTCTGCAGAGTGTATAAACTAATCATGATTAGCCGTGTCCCCGGTTATGGACGTTTTGAGTATCTAGTACTTGGATTATCATGTGAATCTCATCATGTTACTCTAATTAATATTGTTGGGTTTGTTTAAAGATGATGTTAATTAATTGGGATTGAGAATGATGTCAACCATTCTCAATGTTTAACAACCACCATGATACTTTAATAAATTTATTCCTTTGCAGTAGGGAAAAATTGGCTTTATGCAAAACTGTAACCATAGAGCTTTCCACCAAGCCATATATGCATGTAGTATAGCTTCTTTCTTTCATTACTCTCTATGTGTTACATTGCCAGCATATTCCATGTGCTGACCCGTTTTCGGGCTGCAACATTCATGTTGCAGACTTTTCAGACGACGAGTAAGATGCCTTAGGATCATGGTTCTATACTCAGTGATGCCGTTGGAGTTGATGGACTCACTTATCTTCCAAGCCTTCTGCTGTTATCGTTATTAGATGGCCTTAAGCCATATTTATTGTAATAAGTTCTCTTTTGAGACATTCGATGTAATAAGTGTGTGATTGCTACTCTATTATAAATCCTTCGAGTACTGTGCTTGTCAGCATTACTAATCCAGGGATGACACTGATGCACAGAGATCAGGCTGTTTGAGGTCTGGTCGCTATAATACCTCATGAGGCTTTGCTGACTTAGGCCATGACGACCAAGGCCAGGCGGGCGTAGAGCGCAGGTTTCCTCTTTGGTGCAAGGGAGGCAAGCCACAGGTGCAGAGTCCAGAGGAATCAGCCAAAGATTTCCATTCTGGTGCAACAAGACCAAGACCGCCAGGACGGCAGGACGGAGGTCATCGACGAGCCCACCGTAGCATCACGACCAGAGGATTTTCATAAGGAAAGACTACTTTTGTTAGGATAAGCTATACTACTTGTCCCCTTTCAAATCCGGCCATTGTGGGATCCCTTCCCGCCAATATTTGGGAAGAGGACCAAGGCCACTATAAATAAGACTTAGCCACCACCATAGAGGGGACGGATCCATTCTCACCCGACCACCTCACCAGCTCTCTTGAGCTCAAGAACACCTCACCTCCTGAGGCCAGTTCATCCATGATGTCTACTACACAACCTTCTTCTTGTATACGTTGTTGGGCCTCCAAGTGCAGAGGTTTGTAGGACAGTAGCAAATTTCCCTCAAGTGGATGACCTAAGGTTTATCAATCCATGGGAGGCGTAGGATGAAGATGGTCTCTCTCAAGCAACCCTGCAACCAAATAACAAAGAGTCTCTTGTGTCCCCAATACAGCCAATACAATGGTAAATTGTATAGGTGCACTAGTTCAGTGAAGAGATGGTGATACAAGTGCAATATGGATGGTAGATGTAGGTTTTGTAATCTAAAAATATAAAATCAGCAAGGTAACAAGTGTTAAAACTGAGCGTAAACGGTATTGCAATGCTAGGAAACAAGGCATAAGGTTCATACTTTCACTAGTACAAGTTCTCTCAACAATAATAACATACTTGGATCATATAACTATCCCTCAACATGCAACAAAGAGTCACTCCAAAGTCACTAATATCGGAGAACAAACGAAGAGATTATGGTAGGGTACGAAACCACCTCAAAGTTATCCTTTCTGCTCGATCTATTCAAGAGTCCGTAGTAAAATAACACGAAGCTATTCTTTCCGTTCAATCTATCATAGAGTTCATACTAGAATAACACCTTAAGACACAAATCAACCAAAACCCTAATGTCACCTAGATACTCCATTGTCACCTCAAGTATCCGTGGGCATGATTATACGATATGCATCACACAATCTCAGATTCATCTATTCAACCAACACAAAGTACTTCAACGAGTGCCCCAAAGTTTCTACCGGAGAGTCAAAACGAAAATGTGTGCCAACCCGTATGCATAGGTTCATGGGCGGAACCCGCAAGTTGATCACCAAAACATACATCAAGCGGATCGCGTGATATCCCATTGTCACCACAGATAAGCACGGCAAGACATACATCAAGTGTTCTCAAATCCTTAAAGACTCAATCCGATAAGATAACTTCAAAGGGAACACTCAATCCATTACAAGAGAGTAGAGGGGGAGAATCATCATAAGATCCAACTATAATAGCAAAGCTCGCGATACATCAAGATCATATCACCTCAAGAACACGAGAGAGAGAGATCAAACACATAGCTACTGGTACATACCCTCAGCCCCGAGGGTGAACTACTCCCTCCTCGTCATGGAGAGTGCCGGGATGATGAAGATGGCCATCGGTGAGGGATCCCCCTCCGGCAGGGTGCCGGAACAGGCTTCCGAGAGGTTTTTGGTGGCTACAGAGGCTTGCGGCGGCGGAACTCCCGATCTATTGTTCGCTTCGATGGTTTTAGGGTATATGGGAATATATAGGTGAAAGAAGTCGGTGAGGGGAGCCAAGAGGGGCCCACGAGGGTGGAGGGCGCGCCCAGGGGGGTGAGCGCGCCCCCCTATCTCGTGGCCTCCTCGAAGCTTCCCTGGCTTGCACTCGAAGTTCCCTGGATTGCTTCTGTTCCAAAAATAAGTTTCCCGAAGGTTTCATTCCGTTTGGGCTCCGTTTGATATTCCTTTTCTTCGAAACACTGAAATAGGCAAGAAAACAACAATATGGGCTGGGCCTCCGGTTAATAGGTTAGTCCCAAAAATAATATAAAAGTGTATAATAAAGCCCATAAACATTCAAAACAGATAATAAAATAGCATGAATGCTCCATAAATTATAGATACGTTGGAGACGTATCAATCCACTGTACTAGTTCATCCTCAGCCCTCTGAGGCAATCCACCAAAATGCTGGAGTAGGGTATTACATCGCAAGATGGCCTGAACCAGGATAAACTGTTGTGTCTCTTTGTCTCTTTGAGCTCTCGCGCTAGGCGTAGGAGGATCGCGAGCAGTCAGGCTGGGTAGGTTGAGATCTCCGCACGCACCGCTGAGTTCGAACCTCTCACGGGTTTGCGGAACCCATAATCCGATATTTGGCGCGCCAGGTAGGGGTGCATCAAAAATCTTCTGCCCCAACCGCCAAATCGTGCTGCCAGCGCCAATGGCGGGCGCTCCTCCATCGACCCAGCCGACACGCGCTCCCAAAGAAGCGTCGGGGCTGCGCTGTTTCACCCTCTCCCTGCGGCAGGTGCGGTGGCCTCCCAAGTTCCGACCGGAGATGCCGCCATGCTACGACGGTGCGGCGGATCCAGCTCCCTTCCTCCATGCATACGAGGAGGCAGTCTGGGCGGCTGGCGGAGACGACAAGGTGAAGGCCAACTGGCTCCCCATGGCCCTTGTAGGCGCACCGCACGCCTGGTTACTCAATCTGCCGATGTCCTCTGTGGCCTCCTGGGAGGAGCTGCGCAACCTCTTCCTCGCCCGCTACGCGGCACCGGCGCCCCCCGTTGTTACAGCTCTCCTAGGTGGCCCACAGGAACCGCACTCCGACCACCACATCAAGCAGTTCTAACGACAAGTAAGCGCCGCCCAAGCGGGCTCGGGGGCTCCCTCGGGCTGGGTAGCACCCAAGGCCGACCTCACCTTCGACCTCGAGGATCATCTGATCGCCATGACGGGAGCAGGCGCACTCCTGATGCTTTGCACCCCCACCATCTACAACATTGCGGTCACTAGAACCCTCATCAATGGCGGAGCCAGACTCAACGTGCTCTTTGCGGAGGCATTCGGCCAGCTGCACGTGCCACCCAGCCGGCTCCGCCCCTCCAAGCTTTTCTCCGGGGTCGGCGGCGGCTCCACCAGCCCCCTGGGGCAGATCTACCTACCTGTCACCTTTGGGACCTGCGACAAATACTGCACCAAGCTCGTCGACTTCGACATCGCCCGGATTGACCTGCCATACAACGCTATCTTGGGGTACCCGGCCTTGGCCCAGTTTATGGCAGCAACTCACCCTGCATACAACCTCACGAAGATGCCTGGCAGCAACGGTGTCCACACGGTGGCGGGGGACACCAAAGACGCGCTGTAGGCCCTCAACCTTGCCTTCAGACCAGCAGCATCCTCGCTGCCTGACGAGAAGGGGGGTCCGGAGGCCCCAGAAGCGGAGCCAGCCAAGAAGAAGCAGTTGTTCTCCCAAGACCGAGCTGAGATGAAGCAAGTGCTGGTCAGTGAGGAGGGGACTGCCAGCGCCACCTTCACCATAGGGGCTGGCCTCCCTTTGGACCAAGAGGAAGCATTGGTCAACTTCATGCGAGCCAACAAGGGTGTATTCGCTTGGGAACCCAAACACCTGGCTGGGGTCCCAAGAGGAATAATCAAGCACCACCTGAAGTTATGCCCAAACGTGCGACCAGTGAAGCAGAAGGCACGTCGTTAGTCTGCCGAGAAGCAGGCCTTCATCATTCAAGAAACCCGCAAGCTGCAAGCAGCAGGGGTCATCAGGGAGATACGATACCCGGAGTGGCTGGCGAATCCCGTCATCGTCCCCAAGAAAGGAGGGAAGGAGCGCATGTGCGTCGACTTCACCAACCTCAACAAGGCCCGCCCGCAAGATCCTTTCTCGCTACCCCACATTGACCAGATTGTGGACTCCACCGCCGAGTGCGACCTGCTGTGCTTCTTGGACGCCTTCTTGGGGTACCACCAGATCAAGATGGTCGTGCAAGATGTGGAGAAGATGGCGTTCCTGACCCCCTGTGAGGTGTATTGCTACACCTGCCTGCCCTTCGGACTGCGTAACACTGGGGCAACCTTCCAGCGACTGATGCATATCGCCCTGGGCTCGCAGCTCGGGAGAAACGCAGAAGCCTATGTTGAGGATATAGTGGTGAAGTCTCGGGTGGCCAGGACCCTGATAGCAGATGTGGAGGAGACGTTTGCCAGCCTGTGCAAGGTGGATCTTCGGCTCAATACCGAGAAGTGTGTGTTTGGGTTTCCCTCTGGCAAGCTGTTGGGCTTCTTGGTGTCACATAGAGGGATCGAGGCCAATCCAGAGAAGGTCAAGGTGATAGAGGACATGAGCCCCCACAGACCCTGAAGGAGATGCAGAAGCTGGCAGGCTATGTGACCTCGCTTGGGCGCTTCATTTCCAAGCTGGGGGAGCGCACTCCCCTGTTCTTCAAGTTGACGAAAAGGAAGGAACCATTCGAGTGGACCCTAGAGGCAGACGCAGCCTTTCAAGACCTCAAGAGATATCTGACCAGCCCGCTAGTGATGGTGGCGCCGCGCCCACTTGAGCCCTTGGTGCTCTATTTGGCAGCCACCCCTCGCTCAGCCAGCGCCGGCCTGGCGGCGCTAAGGAGGGAGCGCCCATCCAATAAACCTCAGTAGGATGTACAACCAACAAGCAAGGCACAACACCCTCAGGATAATGTGCCTGGGGCCTTGACCGACTCGATGGTCGACATTCCTCCCAAGGCCGCGATCGACCCCGCGACCGCTGGGGCTCCCGAGGGCGGACCTCGCGAAGCCATGGAAGACCAAGCCCTCATGAAGAACAAGATTCCGTTGATGCGCCCCCCCTTGTTGAGCATCCTGTCTACTTCATCAACACGGTACTGAGGGAGGCACGGGCGCGCTACCCCATGCCTCAGAAACTCCTGCTCGCGCTCCTGGTCGCCTCCCGAAAACTGCGCCACTAATTTCAAGGCCACCCCATCAAGGTTGTATCGACATACCCACTGGAGAAGGTGCTCTGGAGCCTGAATGCCGCCGAGCGAGTTGCTGAATGGAACATCGAGCTTCAGGCGTTCAATCTCGAGTTCAGCACCACCAGGGTCATCAAGGGTGCGGCCCTCGCGGACTGACACTCCCGACCACGGAGTAAGCGAGGACCGCTCTCCCTCTTGCCAGGAGACGAGGAGCTGGACGGATGGATCATGTATTTTGATGGGGCATTTTCGCAACAAGGCACGGGAGTGGGGGCCGTCCTTATCTCACCTACCAAGGACAAGCTCTACTACACGGTGCAGCTCTGCTTCCAGCAGGGTGAGAAGGTCTCTAACAACATTGCAGAATTCGAAGGCCTGCTTGCCGGGCTCAGGGCCATGGCAACACTAGGGGTGAAGCGCCTCACCATCAAGGGCGACTCTTAGCTCCTCGTCAACTTCTCCAACAAGGAGTACACGCCTAAGGACGAGCACATGGAGGCGTACCTAGAAGAGATGCGCAAGATGGAGAAGCAGTTCATGGGCGTGGAGCTGCAGCACGTGCCGCACAGAACAAACAAGGAAGCGGATGGCATCGCCAAGAGAGCCTCCCGCAGGCTCCCTTAGGAGCCGGCAGTGTTTGAGGAGCGGCTCTTCAAGCCGTCTGTGACTCCCCATGCCACGACTCCAGCACCGCCTCTGGAGGACTTGCCTCAGGCACCTAAGACGGGCGCCCCGGCCTGTGGCCACCCCTAGGGGGCCCGCCTGCTGCGTACGCTTGAGCCCCAGGAGGGGTGCCGGACCGAAGAGTTCAAGGCGTACCTGCTTCAAGGGACCTTACCGGAGAAGGAGGAGGACGCCGAGCGCGTGGACCATCAAGCCACCGCGTACTGCATCCAGGATGGTGAGTTATATTGCAAGGGGCCCAATGACGTTTCATTGCGGTGCATCTCCAGGGAACAGGGGTCGAGCTGCTAGAGGACATACATGGTGGGGACTGAGGGCATCATTCCTCGTCACGCACTCTGGTGGGCAAGGCGTTCTACAGCGGCTTCTAGTGGCCCAATGCGCTCAACAATGCCACACAGCTGGTGCGCTCCTGTGAAGCATGCCAGTTCCACGCTAAGCAAATCCACCAGCCCGTGCAGGGCCTCCAGACAATCCCGCTCACTTGGCCGTTCGCGGTCTGGGGGCTGGACATTTTGGGGCCATTCCCTCGAGCACCAGGGGGCTACCGATACCTCTACGTCGCCATCGACAAGTTCACCAAGTGGGCGGAGGTAGAAGCCGTGTGCACCATCCCATCTGGATCGGCCGTCAAGTTCATAAAGGGAATCGTGAGCCGATTTGGGGTCCCTAACCGCATCATCACCGACAATGGCTCGCAGTTCATTAGCAACCTATTCAAAACATGCTGTGCTAACCTTGGAACGCAGATATGCTATGCCTTAGTGGCGCACCCACAAAGCAATGGCCAGGCCGAGCGGGCTAACGCGGAAGTCCTGAGGGGCCTCAAGACCATGACCTTCAAGCAGAAGCTCGAGGCCTGCGGCAGGGGCTGGCTCGACGAGCTGCAGTCCGTGCTATGGTCCATCCGCACCACCGCGACCAAGTCAACAGGAGAGACGCCTTTCTTCCTCGTCTATGGAGCAGAAGCAGTTCTCCCTCACGAGGTCAAGCATTGCTCCACGCCGGTCCTGGCGTTCGAGGAGGCACGCCAGGACGCCACACGGGGGATGGATCTCGTGCTGGGGAAGGAATGCCGCCGTCAAGCCTCACTCCGGGTAGCGAGGTAATAGCAGGCGCTGCGGCGGTACCACTTCCGCAGTGTCCACCCCAGGATGTTAGAGGTGGGTGACCTCGTCCTGAGGCGGGTGCTCTCCAGGGAGGGGCTGCACAAGCTCTCTCCCATGTGGGAGGGCCCGTTTAGGATTGCCCGTGTCTCCAGGCCTGGCGCCACGCGCCTGGAGACATAGGACGGGGTCCCCATCTAGAACGCCTGGAACATCCAGCACCTCCGGAAGTTCTACCCCTGAAGAAAGGCTTCGGCCTATGAAGCAAGGCTCCGGCCTGTTAAGGTCTCTTCTCATGACACTCTCACATAATAATGAGTGGGGCTGTACACACCCCGGAGTCTCCTGAGAGTCGCCCTGGGGCTCATGGGGGCTCCCTCCCACGTCTTAGTGGTAGCACTTAGCTCCGCGCTGGTGAGAAGACTAGATTAGGTGCCGGACGCGGCTGTTCATTTGCTTTCAGAAGTTGCTTGCAGTTTTTTAGTGACCTTTCAATGGATTTGGTGTTTTTGAACTCTAGTTCCTCGAGCTGTTTTCTTCTCCTGAGCTGTTTTTGGCCTAAGGGCATGAGAGAGGTGGTAGTCACTTGTCACTTCCTCTCGTGCGCATCGCACATGGGGCTAGGCAGGTGTGTGCGCCTCGGGCCTGCCCTTGCGCGCGCGCACCGTGCCAAACCCTGGTGCTTGAGCCTCATCCTCGCGAGGAGCCCTCGATCAAACTCACGGGCACCAGCATCCCTCATATCCGTGCCCCCCGGGCAGCACGATGCGGTGCATCAAGTCCGAGCCAATCTGAGGCAGGGGGCTCACATAAGGTGGAGTGAGACGCTCGTCAGTTTTTTCTCTTCCTTTGAAAGCAGCCCTGCAGCGGCTCCGCGGCGGCTCCTAAGACCCCAAGGCGTCTCCTTGGTTCTGCAACCCACAACTCCCCGGGAAGGGGGCCCCGTCGAGTACCTAAGGCCAGGTTCTCACGAGGCGGAAAACTACTACGCACATATCAAGCTAAGTTTTCCTGCCTTAGCTTACTTAGACCGCAAACGTCACAACACATCACCAAATAATAAGCATAGCATAAAGGGCATAACTGCCATAGTTCATTACATGCCCCTGCAGGGTACATCATTCTTTTTTTGAATTACAGGAGAAAGGAAAGGCTAAACAAAGAGGGCCCGAAGGCGTACGAACTCGGCACCAGCACCACATCCTCAAGCAGCGCCTCAAGTGGCCCGGCGCTTCACCAGTTCTCCCATAGGCGACCTGGGGCTGCGGCCGGTCTTGAGTCCAATTTCGCCGGCCCCCAGCCTCATCCCGGGCTCCTCTCCAACTTCATTGGAGCGCCGCGGCGGGACGAAACACCAACGTCCTCGACACGAGCACGACGGCCTGGGGTCGATCGTAGCCACCACTGCTCGAGCTCTCATCCGAGGAAGAGCTGCCATCACGGGAGGAGGAGCGCGCGTCGCCAAGACCAAGCTCACCGTCGCCACCTTCGTCATCGCCATCGTCCTCCTGGGAGCACCCCACGTGGCGGCCTTCCTTCCTGAACACCCTCACATAGACGGTTGCCAGGCCATCGTACTTGAAGTGGAGGGTGCACCTTCCGCCCAGGCCACGCGTGCGGGCGAAAGTCTGCCAGCCATGGGTCAGGACCATGCTGTCGGAGGCGGCAACCTTGGCACCGACCCACGAAGCTCTGCTGCAGCAGCCGTCGGCCTGTAGCCAGAGACCGTCAAGCCCCAAGGAAGGAAGCTCGCCGGAGAAGAAAGGCAGAAGCCGGAGCGAGGTGTCGACCGGGCTCTCTGACCACACCATGAATTCAGGGAGCACGTCCAGCAGCGTGCTTCCCTTCGTCATGGGGACTGTTCCAAAGCCGGTGGCCCCCGCCGCGAGAAAAGGTGCCATCGCGGGCACCAAGAGTAGTGCCGACTCTGGGGGGTGCACACCGACGCCTCCTAGGGGCCGCCGCAGGAGCCGTAGGATGCTTGCGGGGATGACCGCGACCTATCTTGGGAGGCGGGGTGATACGTCTCCAACGTATCTATAATTTTTGATTGTTCCATGCTATTATATTACCCCTTTTGGATGTTTATGGGCTTTATTTTACAAATTTATATCATTTTTGGGACTAACCTACTAACCGGAGGCCCAGCCCGTATTGCTGTTTTTTTGCCTATTTCAATATTTCGAAGAAAAGGAATATCAAATAGAGTCCAAACGGAATGAAACCTTCGGGAGCGTGACTTTTGGAACGAATGTGATCCAGAGGACTTGGAGTGCAAGTCAAGAAGCAGCCGAGGCTCCCACGAGATAGGAGGGCGCACCCCCCTATAGGGCGCGCCCCCCTGTAGGGCGCGCCCCCTATCTCATGGGCCCCTCGGGCGTCCACCGACGTACTTCTTCCTCCTATATATACCTACGTACCCCGAAAACATCCATGGAGCACCCGAAACACAATTTCCACCGCTGTAACCTTCTGTATCTGTGAGATCCCATCTTGGAGCCTTCGCCGGCGTTCTGCCGGAGGGGGAATCGACTACGGAGGGCTTCTACATCAACATCCTTGCCCCTCCGATGAGTTGTGAGTAGTTTACCACAGACCTACGGGTCCATAGTTATTAGCTAGATGGCTTCTTCTCTCTTTTTGGATCTCTATACAATGTTATCCCCCTCTCTTGTGGAGATCTATTTGATGTAATCTCTTTTTGCAGTGTGTTTGTCGAGATCCGATGAATTGTGGGTTTATGATCAAGTTTATCTATGAATAATATTTGAATCTTCTCTGAATTCTTTTATGTATGATTGAGTTATCTTTGCAAGTCTCTTCGAATTATCAGTTTGGTTTGGCCTACTAGATTGATCTTTCTTGCCATGGGAGAAGTGCTTAGCTTTGGGTTCAATCCTACGGTGTACTTACCCAGTGACAGAAAGGGTTGCATGGCACATATTGTATTGTTGCCATCGAGGATAAAAAGATGGGGTTTATATCATATAGCATGAGTTTATCCCTCTACATCATGTCATCATGTCATCAGGAAGGAGTCGGTCGATGTGTGGAGTAATAGTAGTAGATCCAGGCAGGAGGCGGTCTACTTGTTATGGACGTGATGCCTATATACATGATCATGCCTAGATAATCTCATAATTATTCGCTTTTCTATCAATTGCTCGACAGTAATTTGTTCACCCACCGTAATACTTATGCTATCTCGAGAGAAGCCTCTAGTGAAACCTATGGCCCCCGGGTCTATCTCTTATCATATTTTCTTCCAATCTACTTTTATTTGCATCTTTACTTTTTGCATCTATATTATAAAATACCAAAAATAAATTTATCTTATTATACTATCTCTATCAGATCTCACTTTCGCAAGTGGCCGTGAAGGGATTGACAACCCCTTTATCGCGTTGGTTGCGAGTTCTCAGTTTGTTTGTGTAGGTGCGTGGGACTTTTGAGGAGCCTCCTACTGGATTGATACCTTGGTTCTCAAAAACTGAGGGAAATACTTACGCTACTATTGCTGCATCACCCTCTCCTCTTCGAGGAAAACCAACGCAAGCTCAAGACGTAGCAAGAAGGATTTCTGGCGCCGTTGCCGGGGAGTTCTTCGCTCAAGTCAAGACATACCAAGTACCCATCACAAACCCATCTCCCTCGCATTTACATTATTTGCCATTTGCCTCTCGTTTTCCTCTCCCCCACTTCACCCTTGCCGTTTTATTCGCCCTCTCTTTCCCAATCTCCTCCTCTCTTTTGACTTGCCTTTTTCTGTTTGCTTGTGTGTTGGATTACTTGTTGCCATGGCGCAAGATAATACCAAATTGTGTGATTTCTCGAATACCAATAATAATGATTTCCTTAGTACTCTGATTGCTCCTCTTAATGATGTTGAGTCTTGTGAAATCAATACTGCATTACTAAATCTTGTTATGAAAGATCAATTCGCCGGCCTTCCTAGTGAAGATGCCCCTACTCATCTAAACAACTTTGTTGATTTGTGTGATATGCAAAAGAAGAAAGATACGGATAACAATATTGTCAAATTGAAGTTATTTCCGTTTTCTCTTAGAGATCATGCTAAAGTTTGGTTTTCGACTTTGCCTAAAAATAGTATTGATTCTTGGAACAAGTGCAAAGATGCTTTTATCTCTAAGTATTTTCCTCCCGTTAAGATTATCACTCTTAGGAACGATATTATGAATGTTAAACAACTTGATCATGAGCATGTTGCCCAATCTTGGGAAAGAATGAAATTGATGCTTCATAATTGCCCTACTCATGGTTTGAATTTATGGATGATCATACAAATTTTTTATGCCGGGTTGAACTTTGCTTCTAGAAATATCTTAGATTCAGCCACGGGAGGCACATTTATGGAAATCACGTTAGGAGATGCTACAAAACTTATTGATAATATTATGGCTAATTATTCTCAATGGCACACCAAAAGATCTTCTAGTAAAAAAGTGGATGCTATAGAAGAAATCAATGTTTTGAGTGGAAAGATGGATGAACTCATGAAATTGTTTTCTACTAAAAATACTCCTCTTGATCCCAATAATATGCCTTTGTCTTCTTTGATTGAGAATAATAATGAATCTATGGATGTGAATTTTGTTGGTAGGAATAGTTTTGGAAACAATGCTTATAGAGGAAACTTTAATGCTAGACCGTTCCCTAGTAATTCCTCTAATAATTATGGAAATTCCTACAATAATTCTTATGGTAATTTTAATAAGATGCCCTCTCATTTTGAGAATAGTGTGAAAGAATTTATGATTTCTCAAAAGAATTTTAATGCCTTGCTTGAAGAAAAATTGCTCAAAGTTGATGATTTGGCTAGGAACATTGATAGACTTCCGCTTGATGTTGATTCTCTTAAACTTAGATCTTCTCCTCTTAAGCATGATATCAATGAGTCTCTCAAAATAATGAGAATTTCCATTGATGAGTGTAAGGAAAGGACCGCTAGATTGCGTGCTAAGAAAGATAGCTTTATAAAAGCGTGTTCTTCTAGTTTCCATGAAAATAATGATGAAGATCTTAAAGTTATTGATGCGTCTTCTATTAGATCTATGTTTTGCAATATGAATTTTGATGATTATGGGACTGATGATGAATCAACTTTGCCTAGAAGGTGTCCCAAGAATTCGGAGTCTTTAGATCTTGATGCTAAATTTGGTAAAAGTGAGATTGGAGAGGTCACAACTTCAAATAACATTGAACCTACTATCTCGGATTTCAAGGAATTTGATTATGATAATTGTTCTTTAAAAGGTTGTATTTCCTTGTTGCAATCCGTTGTTAATTCTCCTCATTCTTGTAGTCAAAATAAAGCTTTTACCAAACATATCGTTAATGCTTTGTTGCAATCTTATGATGAAAAACTTAATTTGGAAGTTTCTATACCTAGAAAACTTAATGATGAGTGGGAACCTACTATAAAGATTAGAATTAAAGATTATGAGTGTTTTGCTTTGTGTGATTTGAGTGCTAGTGTTTCCACAATTCCGAAAACTTTATGTGATATTCTAGGTTTCCGTGATCTTGATGATTGCTCGTTAAATTTGCACCTTGCGGAGTCCACCATTAAAAAGCCAATGGGAAGGATCAATGATGTTCTTATTGTTGCAAATAGAAATTTGGTGCCCGTAGATTTTATCGTTCTTGATATAGATTGCAATCTTTCTTGCTCTATTATTCTTGGTAGACCTTTCCTTAGAACGATTGGCACGATTATTGATATGAAGGAAGGGAATATTAGATTCCAATTTCCATTAAAGAAAGACAAGGAGCACTTTCCAAGAAAGAAAGTCAAATTACCTTATGAATCTATCATGCGGGCTAATTATGAATTTAGTGCCAAAGAAGGCACTCGTTAGATCTATCTTTGCTTTTATGCCTAGCTAGGGGCGTTAAACGATGGCGCTAGTTGGGAGGCAACCCAATTTTCTTTGTGTTTTTTGTTTTTGTTCCTGTCTAGTAATAATTTTTAGCTTCTACTTTCTGTTTAGATGTGTTTTTATTTTTTAATTAGTGTTTGTGCCAAGTAGAACCTATAGGATAAACTATGATGATAGTTGATTTGATTCTGCTGAAAAACAGAAACTTTGCGCTCACTAGAAAAAATTCAATAAATCACAGAAACGTGATTTTGCATTGATTCTTTTTGCTGCTGATCAATAGATAAATTGTCGAGTACTTCCTATTTTGGTAGCCTTTTTAGAGTTCCAGAAGTTTGCGTTAGTTACAGATTGCTACAGACTGTTGTGTTTTTGATAGATTCTGTTTTTCGTGTGTTGTTTGCTTATTTTGATGCATCTATGGCAAGTAAAATAGTTTATAAACTATAGAGAAGTTGGAATACAGTAGGTTTAACACCAAAATAAATAAAGAATGAGTTCATTGCAGTACCTTATGTGGTGGTTTTGTTTTCCTTCACTAACGGAGCTTATAAGATTTCCTGTTGAGTTTTGTGTTGTGAAGTTTTCAAGTTTTGGGTAAAGCTTTTATGGACTATGGAATAAGGAGTGGCAAGATCCTAAGCTTGGGGATGCCCAAGGCACCCCAAGATATTCAAGAATAGCCAAAAGCCTAAGCTTTGGGATGCCCCGGGAAGGCATCCCCTCTTTCGTCTTCGTTCATTGGTAACTTTACTTGGAGCTATATTTTTATTCGCTACATGATGTGTGTTTTTCTTGGAGCGTCGTGTATTATATTAGTCTTTGCTTTTTAGTTTACCACAATCATCCTTGCTGTACACACCTTTTTGGAGAAGCCTATTTGATTAGAATTTGCTAGAATACTCTATGTGCTTCACTTATATCTTTTGCGCTTGATAGTTTTTGCTTTAGTGCTTCACTTATATCTTTTAGAGCACGGTGGTGTATTAATTTTGAAGAGATTACTAGTCTCTCTTGCTTCACTTATATTATTTTGAGAGTCTTTTAGAACAGCATGGTATTTGCTATGGTTATAATTTGGTCCTAGAATGATGAGCATCCAAGTTGGGTATAATAAAAACTATCATAGAAAAAGAATTGGATGCTATGATCAACTTGATGCTTGATAATTGTTTTGAGATATAAAGGTAGTAGTGTTAGGGTAATGCTAGTGTGTAATTATGAAATTGAGAAATACTTTTGTTGAAGTTGTCAAGTCCCGTAGCATGCACGCATGGTAAAAGTTGTGTGACAAATTTGTTGCATGAGGTGCTCTTTTGATTGTCTTCCTTATGAGTGGCAGTTGGGGACGAGCGATGGTATTTTCCTACCAATCTATCCCTCTTGGGGCATGCGTAGTAGTACTTTGCTTCGAGGACTAAGTAGACTTTTGCAATAAGTATATGAGTTCTTTTTGACTAATGTGAGTACATGGATATACACACACTCATCCTTTCACTTTGCTAGCCTTTCTTATTACCGCACAACTTTTGCCGGTATCGTAAACCCTTTATTTACCTTCCTCAAAACAGCCACCATACCTACCTATTATGGCATTTCCATAGCCATTCCGAGGTATATTGCCATGCAACTTTCCACCGTTCCGTTTATTATGACACGTCCCATCATTGTCATATTGCTCTTTTGCATGATCATGTAGTTGACATCGTATTTGTGGCAAGGCCACCTTTATAATTTTCATACATGTAGCTCTTGATTCGTTGCATATCCCGGTACACCACCGGAGGCATTCATATAGAGTCATATCTTGTTCTAGCCTTGAGTTGTAATTCTTGAGTTGTAAATCCATATAAGTGTGATGATCTTCATTATTAGAGCATTGTCCTAGTGAGGAAAGGATGATGAAGGCTATGATTCCCCCACAAGTCGGGATGAGACTTTGGGCTTTACAAAAATAAATAAATGAGAAAGGCCAAAAAAGGAAAGGCCAAAGAAAAAAAAGAAAAGAGAAAAGAAAAAAATAAAATGAGAGAAAAAGAGAGAAGGGACAATGCTACTATCTCTTTTTCCACACTTGTGCTTCAAAGTAGCACCATGATCTTCATGATAGAGAGTCTCCTATGTTGTCACTTTCATATACTAAGTGAGAAATTTTCATTATAGAACTTGGCTTGTATATTCCAATGATGGGATTCCTCAAAATGCCCTAGGTCTTCGTGAGCAAGCAAGTTGGATGCACACCCACTTAGTTTCTTTTGTTGAGCGTTCATATATTTATAGCTCTAGTGCATCCGTTGCATGGCAATCCCTACTCACTCACATTGATATCTATTAATGGGCATCTCCATATAGCCCGTTATACGCCTAGTTGATTTGAGACTATCTTCTCCCTTTTTGTCCTCACAACCACCACCATATACCACCATAGTGCTATGTCCATGGCTTGCGCTCATGTATTGCGTAAGAGTTGAAAAAGCTGAAGCGCGTTAAAAAGTATGAAACAATTGCTTGGCTCATCATCAGGGTTGTGCATGATGGGAGTATTTTGTGTAATGAAAATGAAGCATGGCCTAACTATATGATTTTGTAGGGATAAGCTTTCTTTGGCTATGCTATTTTGATAGGACATGATTATTTGTTAGTATGCTTTGAAGCATTATTATTTTTATGTTTTATAAGGTTTTATCTTCAATCATTTGGATCTGAACATTCATGCCACAATAAAGAAAATTACATTGATAATTATGCTAGGTAGCATTACACATCAACAATTTCTTTTTATCATTTACCTACTCGAGGACGAGCAGGAATTAAGCTTGGGGATGCTTGATACGTCTCCAACGTATCTATAATTTTTGATTGTTCCATGCTATTATATTACCCCTTTTGGATGTTTATGGGATTTATTTTACACATTTATATCATTTTTGGGACTAACCTACTAACCGGAGGCCCAGCCCGTATTGCTGTTTTTTTTGCCTATTTCAGTATTTCGAAGAAAAGGAATATCAAACGGAGTCCAAATGGAATGAAACCTTCAGGAGTGTGATTTTTGGAACGAACG
Source organism: Triticum aestivum (assembly GCF_018294505.1). Classification (NCBI taxonomy): domain Eukaryota; kingdom Viridiplantae; phylum Streptophyta; class Magnoliopsida; order Poales; family Poaceae; genus Triticum; species Triticum aestivum. Next base: position 481,279,710 of record NC_057798.1, on the reverse strand, counting down.
TGATCCAGAGGACTTGGAGTGCAAGTCAAGAAGCAGCCGAGGCTCCCACAAGATAGGAGGGCGCTCCCCCCTTGTAGGGCGCGCCCCATGTCTCGTGGGCCCCTCGGGTGTCCACCGACGTACTTCTTCCTCCTATATATACCTACGTACCCCGAAAACATCCAGGGAGCACCCAAAACACAATTTCCACCGCCGTAACCTTCTGTATCTGCGAGATCCCATCTTGGAGCCTTCGCCAGTGTTCTGCCGGAGGGGGAATCGACCACAGAGGGCTTCTACATCAACATCCTTGCCCCTCCGATGAGTTGTGAGTAGTTTACCACAGACCTACGGGTCCATAGTTATTAGCTAGATGGCTTCTTCTCTCTTTTTGGATCTCAATACAATGTTCTCCCCCTCTCTTGTGGAGATCTATTTGATGTAATCTCTTTTTGCGGTGTGTTTGTCGAGATCCGATGAATTGTGGGTTTATGATCAAGTTTATCTATGAATAATATTTGAATCTTCTCTGAATTCTTTTATGTATGATTGAGTTATCTTTCCAAGTCTCTTCGAATTATCAGTTTGGTTTGGCCTACTAGATTGATCTTTCTTGCCATGGGAGAAGTGCTTAGCTTTGGATTCAATCTTGCGGTGTCCTTACCCAGTGACAGAAAGGGTTGCAAGGCACGTATTGTATTGTTGCCATCGAGGATTAAAAGATGGGGTTTATATCATATTGCATGAGTTTATCCCTCTACATCATGTCATCTTGCTTAAGATGTTACTCTGTTCTTATGAACTTAATACTCTATATGCACGCAGGAGTCGGTCGATGTGTGGAGTAATAGTAGTAGATGCAGGCAGGAGTCAGTCTACTTGTTATGGACGTGATGCCTATATACATGATCATGCCTAGATAATCTCATAATTATTCACTTTTCTATCAATTGCTCGACAGTAATTTGTTCACCCACCGTAATACTTATGCTATCTCGAGAGAAGCCTCTAGTGAAACCTATGGCCCCCGGGTCTATCTCTTATCATATTTGCTTCCAATCTACTTTTATTTGCATCTTTACTTTTTGCATCTATATTATAAAATATCAAAAATATATTTATCTTATCATACTATCTCTATCAGATCTCACTTTCGCAAGTGGCCGTGAAGGGATTGACAACCCCTTTATCGCGTTGGTTGCGAGTTCTCAGTTTGTTTGTGTAGGTGTGTGGGACTTTTGAGGAGCCTCCTACTGGATTGATACCTTGGTTCTCAAAAACTGAGGGAAATACTTACACTACTATTGCTGCATCACCCTCTCCTCTTCGAGGAAAACCAATGCAAGCTCAAGACGTAGCATGGGGCGGCATGCCCCTCCTTGGAAGCCTTCCCCTTCTCGGCCGCTGAAAACCTCCTCGGCGACACCATGGGAGCAAGATGGAGAAGAGGAGAAGCAGGCGGAAGCAATACGAAGGAGATATAGGCGAGGGGTTCTGCCCCTTCCTCGCATTTATAGCCAAGGGAGGCCAACCTCCAGCCTCCATGACCTCGTGCCATCATGACCTTCTGCATGCCGCATCGCCCCGTCAAGTCGAACGGTTGCTGAGGCAGCATGCGGAAGCAGAGTCGCCCACGTCCCATCAATCGACACGCATCATCAAGGCCGCAGGCGGTTAGGGCCCGCGGTGCTCTGCACTTGCCCTTTGGCTTCGCCTGGAAGGCAAGCCTGAGCGCGCCTTGGGGCCGGGGGCTACCGTCAGCGTTCTGGATATGGGGGTATCCAGCCATGCCTGCCTGCGGCCCACCACATGGCTCCATCGACGGCCTGGTATGGCCCAGCTTCAACATCAACAACACAAGACCCTCGCGAGGGGCCAAGCCTCACGAGGCAGATGACGCCAAGACCCTCGAGGGGATCAGCCTCTTCAGGCTGGCTTCAGAGGGGCGGAGAGTTCGATGCAAGGTATACCTCATGAGGCTCAGCTGACACGAGCCATGATGACCAATGCCAGGCGGGCGCAGACAGGTTTCCTCTTTGGTGCAAGGGAGGCAAGCCACAGGTGCGGAGTCCCGAGGAATCAGCCAAAAGTTTCCATTCTGGTGCAACAAGATCAAGACTGCCATGGCGGCAGGACGGAGGTCATCGATGAGCCCACCGCAGCATCATGACCAGAGGCTTTTCGCAGGCGAAGACTACTTTTGTCAGGATAAGTTGTACTACTTGTCCCCTTTCAAATCCAGCCGTTGTGGGATCCCTTCCTGCCAATATTTGGGAAGAGGACCAAGGCCACTATAAATAGGACTTAGCCACCACCATAGAGGGGTCGGATCCATTCTCACCCGACCACCTCACCAGCTCTCTTGATCTCAAGAACACCTCACCTCCCGAGGCTAGTTCATCCACTATACTAGTTCATTCTCAGCCCTCCGAGGCAATCCACCAAAACTCTGGAGTAGGGTATTACACCGCAAGGTGGCCCAAACCAGGATAAACTGTTGTGCCTCTCTGTCTCTTTGAGCTTGTTGCGCTAGGCTTAGGAGGATCGCGAGCAGGTAGGCTGGGTAGGTTGAGATCTCTGCACGCACCCCAGAGTTCAAACCTCTCACGGGTTTGCGGAACCCGTAATCTGATAGTGCTAACTTCCTATTCCCTTGCATCCACCTTTGATCCTTTTTGCTTCCTTTTGTTTGGATTATGCAATGTTTTACACTTGCTTTCCTCACTATATCTTTTGTGGGTTCCATGTGATAGCAATTCTGAGAATCAAGTCCATCACATTAATCCCGAACGTCCTGGAGGGTCGAAGTGCTATCACACGTCTGAGGGGGCTGGTGCATCTTCTAGTGCTCAATCTATGCATCCCAAGCATACCACCAAGAAAGTGTCTAACAAGCCAAAGCCGAAGGTCAAGTCCGTGCCAGAGATGTCTGCTAAGGAGTTTTGCATGGCTCGTCGCCGCAACCCGTACTCCCAACCTCAAGATCCTGCTCTTATCAACCGTCCCTTCTGGAGCAAGCAACAATGCTCTATCTATTTTGATGTGCTCAAAGAAAAGAAGGACCTGTTGTGAGTGTCAGGTCCGTTGACATTCCTTATTTGGAGAAGGACCGTGCCTACTTTGGAGAGGCTCTTGAGATGTGTGCTCAGCTGAATATCCTCAAGGTCATGGAGTTCAACAAGGATTTTGATGCTGACATTGTGGCTCGGTTTTATGCCACTGTTCACCTTGGCACTAATGAGGAAAGGACTATGACGTGGATGACCAATGGCAAACTTCTCTTAGTTAAATGGAAGGCATTCATGGAACTTTTGGGTTATGAGGACCAGGGGCTTAACAAGCCACTTGGCTTTCGCCTCCACAAGGAGTCCACCTCTACTCACAATTCTGGCCTTTGGCCTTATAGCATGATGAAGGTTAATTCCACCATGAATAAGAAGACATATGAGTTGTTTCCTCTTCTGGATATTCTTCATCGCATCTTCAGGCAAACTCTTTTCCCTTGGATTGGGAACTCGGATTAGGTACACTCCTACCTAGTGGATATGTTTCTCTTTTATCAGCATGAGAAGGAGGTAAACACAGGAGAATCTTTGGATGTTTCTCATGTCATGTGGTCGGAGATCCTCTCTGCCATCACTGAGCACAAGTGTCCCATCTATGGCCCCTTCCTGATGTTGCTTATTGAGAAGGTTTGGGCATACACCTATCCTAATATCATGTTTGAGACCGGTGACTTGATCTCTCATGAGATCGTTCGACTGAGACAAAAGGAGAATTGGGGCACTTATATTCCTGATACAAAGACTACATTGGGAGATGCTAAGGCTGAGGATTATGAGGATGACGGGGCCGATTATGAGCCCTCAGGAGTGGAGCCATCTTGGGCTAAGAATCTCAAGCTGAAGATGAAGAAGTTATTCTGTATGGAGTCACAAGGGCAGTATATGGCACATGTGTTAGAGAAGAAATCACGCAATCATCACAAGGCCCTTATGCGTTAGCTTGGAGTTGAGGTTGCTAGTTGGTCAGAGGACAAGATCATTGACGAGGAGGAGTGGACCTCTCAACACTATCCCTGGGCCGATTCAGAGACCAATTAGCCTGTTGCTGCTGCCGATGACGGAGGCGCGAGTGACCACGCGGAGCTGTGAGGATGGGGATCTTCGGTGTTGCCATCACTTGTGACCTTTGTAGCACTCTTTGCCCTTTTTGGTCTATCGATGCCAAAGGGGGAGAGAGTTTAGGGGATTTGCCGAGTTGCGAGTGTGTCTTATTTGTTGTGTCTTTCTTTCTCTCGTGAACTCTTTTATCGTTCGCTTGCTTTGATTTGGTTTATGTTTATGAGACTTGGATATCCTGTCATATGGTGTGAGACATATGCTATCTTATAAATATCGTTATGTTGTCTCGTACCTGGTTAGTATGTGAGTTTTAGGCTTATTTTGTCCTATCCTTATGCTCATATGCTACTCCTTGCATCTTAGTTTACTTCTCTCATATCTCATAGATGCAAGTGTTTCCAGTCTATAAAATATAGGGGAGTGTTGATCCTAGTGTGTGCGCTTTGCATTACAAAAGCATTCTTAATTAAGTGCACACATCTAGGGGGAGCCCATCTATGTTTTGTAGATTCCAGGGTTTGCTTATTCTTATGTTATATCTCTATGCAAATCCCGTATTGTCATCAATCCACCAAAAAGGGGGAGATTGTTAGGGCATATTTCTCTCTCAGTGGTTTTGGTGATTGATGACAATGCTTTTGCGGACTAATCATGTGCATTAAGCATTTTAGATATTCCTTCATATGGCATGAAACGATTTCTACCCCTCGGTGTTTGAAAGAGAAGACGGTGTTCTTTTCCTTCATTTCATTTTTGGTGGATTTGAGTCATAGGATATACCGTACTATCAAGAGGGGGTCCGTATCGGAAAGGTTTGGGTGGAATCAACATGCACACATCTCCCTTGCACCCCTAGTTATTTCTCGCTTCTTTGGAGTGTCCTCCGTGGTGTTGGGAGTGGCTCAGGATGAAGCCGACGGTAGTACCATGGTTCGCAGCGGTAGTACCGCCTATGTAGGCAGGCAGTAGTACCGCTCCAGTACCGTTGTACTACCGCCTCGGTTCAGGACTCAAGTTTCTCGTGTCGGGTTCAGCGGTAGTACAACGGTAGTCCAGCGGTGGTCCCTCCATCATACTATCGCTGACCCCATCTAGACCCAATCAAGCAGGGGCACTAAGAGCGGTAGTACTGCGCCTACCACCGCTGCTAGTACCACTCATAGCTTTCTTCATTTTTTCTCTCCCCTGTGCTCTCGTAAGTCGTTGTGCGTTGTCCCAGCGGTAGTACCACTGGGGCAAGAGTAGTGCCGCTGCAGCAAGCGGTAGTACCACTCCCTTGAGCGGTAGTACCGCATGTTGCGGGCTGAGCACATGGATTACGGTTGGATCTTGTCCCCCACTATAAAAGGGGGTCTTCTTCATTAAGAAGATCTACCTCTTCCTCCCCAAACTCCATTGTTGCTCCAAAGCTCATTTTCACTCGATCTCTTTCCCTAGGCAATCAAACTTGTTGATTTTCTAGGGTTCGGTTGAGAAGGCCCCAATCTACACTTCCACCAAGAGAAATTTGATTCCCCCCACTAATCCCTTGCATATCTTGATACTCTTGGGTGTTGGGAGCCTTCAATTAAGTTGTGGAGATTGCCCCAACCTTGTTTATAAAGGTTTGGTCACCGCCTTCAAGGGCACCACTAGTGGAATCACGGCATCTCGCATTCCCTAGTGGCTTCTTGGGGAGCATTGTGCCTCCACACCGCTCCAACGGAGACGTACTTCCCCTCAAAGGGAAGGAACTTTGGTAAAACATCCTCGTATTCACCGACTCCACTTGTGGTTATTTATTACCTTTATTTTGTGCAAGCTTTACTTGTGTTGCATATCTTGCTTGCTCGTGTTGTTGTTATTGCTAGCATAATATAGGTTGCTCACCTAGTTGCACATCTAGACAACCTACTTGGTGCTAAACCTAATTTGTTAAGAAAAGCTAAAGATTAGCAGTTGCCTATTCACCCCCTCTAGTCAACCATATTGATCCTTTCGCATGATTAAACCATTTCTTTGCCCAGTGGCGACGAATCCTTTGCATCCTGTTATTTCTCTCAGTAGTTGTTTCAACTCCAAGAGGAGTTTTATAACCTTCGGGACTAGACATTTTGGTAGTGGTGTTCTTCTCTCTGCCACGACCACCCTTCTTGGGATTTCCATTAGAAAATAGAGACATTGCATGGTGACTTGTTCATCCTTGGGCTGACTATGAGCTGAGGGAATATCATCTTCCTCTTCATCAGATTCAGACTCGGACTTCTTCGGTATCTTGGGTGGCTTTGATGCTTTTCCTCCACCAGTCAACCTCTTATGTTTAGACGAGAGAGACAACTGAGGTAATTCTCCTTCAGAACCAGATTGCTCTTCCGAGCTTTGTGCCATGACCAACCTGAGGAAAGGAATAGAAGCGAGGGAAAACATGATAGGGTCACAAACATGCACGAAAGCAATTTTGACTAAAAACAGAAAGTTTTTCGGAAGCAGCGAAGGAATCCATGGCATACATTTTGGAAGATATCATTGACAGACTTGCAACATGTCATAAAGACAGAGTGACAACTATCCAATCTTTCAAACGAGTACACATGAACCCTAGATCGAAGATAACTGGTACGAGGGAGAACTACAAACCGTACAAGTCACAACTTAGAGAGACCTAAAGATCTACCCCAAGGAAAATAAATCAGGAGAAATAGCATTGGTAAGAACAACCCTAGAAGAGAGGAGTAGACATGGCTAGTTCCAGATCCAAGCTCCCTAGCTTGGAAACAAGGATCAACTACGGCAATGCAGAGGAGAGGATTTACCGCACTAGCGTGACCAACGACGACGAGACTTCACCAGAGTTGCATGGCGAGGCACGTCGACGACGTTGCTTCGAGCTTGGGCTCGAGAGGAGAATGGGAGAGGGTCTGAGGATGAACTGGGGAAGAACACACCTAGAGGAGTGTATATATATAGCCCGTAGGCGGAACCACCTCTTCCGAGATCTACGGCCGAAAAGCACGGGATGTTCCACATTCAACGAATGAGATCACGATTGTGAGACCGTGGGCATGTGTCAGTCGTTTCCTGCGAATATCTCGGAAACTGAACTGAAGGCCGAAGGATTTGAAGAAGGGTAAGCGCCAAAAAAATAGATTAAAGTTCGAATTTGAGTTCATTCACGACCAAGGACGCCTGATTGAAATCTTCTTCAGATCAAATTGCATGTTTATGACGGACATTAACGATTGGATGAGAAAGAATAGTGGGAATGCAGGATCCAACCAAAACACTCAGCCAAATGAGAGAAACCCAAAACCATGGAGCTCTGAGTAAGTTGACATTTGGACAAAACACAAATGCAATGAAAAACAAAGAGACGAATGAAACCACAATGAACTAGCACCAACAATAGATCTCAGGATAAAGGATAAACGAGAGGAATCCCAGCGATAATATCAGCAATAGGGGGTTAGTTCTTTCTCGCAACCCACACTTGCATGGGCAACGAGGATCTCTTTTTCTTCATCTGAGCAGGAACATTCTTTCATTGAGATCTGTAAATCATCTGTGCACTTCGAGAGTAATCATATGAGTATGCATTCAAGTTATTTCCAGAGATATGAGTATAATGATTTGAGGAGGTACACATGTACTCCTTCTGTCGAAGGTGTGACCGATACCCATTCAAAAAATTTCCTATACCATTATGCGAATGATAATCATCTCCTCGAAGAGAACTACTCTGCATATTGAAGTTAGTAGTGACAGATAGATTTTCAATGAGGCACTTCTTCACCCAGAGTTGCTTCTTGGGTGAACCAGACCTGCAGTTAGTACCAACATATTGAGCGAAAACCTTACCACTTTGTTGTTTGTACAACTTGTAATTCGAGCCCTCAAACTCATCAGTGACAACAGTAATGGGAGTATCACATCCTAACAGAATTGCTGGTTCGAGTGTTTTGCTTTTATCAAGAACCCAACTCGTTTGAGGATACTGTTTGGGTGTCCAGTAGGTTCCATCAACGTTGAGTTTCCTTTTGAAACCCAATCTTTCCTTTCAAAGATATTTCTGCAGTATTGACTTCTTGAGCACATCACAGAGAGTTTGATGCCCTTTGAGGCTCTTTAGCATTCCTGTCTCAAGCAAGTTCTTTAATCTGTAGTTTTCATCAAAAATAGCAACAAAATCCTCGGGCGAGGGGTTAGAAATATCATTCATAGTGCTTGCAATATTCTCAATGTTAGCATTGGAAGTTCCAGCATGCAAATCAACACTACTACGTTCTAGGCATTTTAAGCAAGGAGGCACAAAATCATCAGGAAGACGATTCACTACAAAAAAAAAATACACATCCGTGACATTTTGGCCCGAACGAAAAAAATCTGTCATGCTTATGACACTTCTATGACGATAATTGTGACAAAACCCGGTATCATCATAGATGTGGTGGACTCCTACTTCTATGACAAAAAATCATGACAAAAATGGCCTTTTCATCCAGGGCGGGCCGGAGACGCACCTGCATGACATTCTTTGGGCAGTCCATGACAGAAAAAATCATGGTAGAAGCGAGGGCGAGGAAAATTTCGGGGAGTTCCCGGTTAAGGTGGGTGGTCGGGGCCGAGGATGCACGTTTCTCTCATATACGTATGCACATGTGTGCAAGGCGTTGGGCTCTAACTGAACCCGAGCGAGGTGTTCTCTTACTGAACCCAAGCGATTGCAGTAGCTACGTTACTGAACCCGAGCGATCAATCCCTTGGCTGTTAACTGAACCCGAGTGATTCCTTTGCTACTGCTGCTAACTGAACCCAAGTGATTGATCGCTACTGCTACTGCTACTTACTAAAGCCGATCGAACCTCCTGCCTCTTGACGAACAGTGAACATGGGTGTCGGTGTAAAAACCGGTAGATCTCAGGTAGGGGTTCCCGATCTGTGCATCTAAGGCTAATGGTAACAAGAGGCAAGGGACACAATGTTTACCCAGGTTCGGGCCCTCTCGATGGAGGTAAAAACCCTACTTCCTGGTTGATTGATATTGATGATATGAGTGTTACAAGAGTTGATCTACCACGAGATCGTAGAGGCTAAACCCTAGAAGCTAGCCTATGATGCTTATGATTCTGTCTCTAAGGACTAAACCCTCCGGTTTATATAGACACCAAAGAGGGCTAGGCTTTACATGGAGTCAGTTACAAAGAAGGAAATATAATATCCGGATCGCCAAGCTTGTCTTCCATGCAAAGGAGAGTCCCATCCGGACACGGGACGAAGTCTTGAGTCTTGTATTTTCATGGTCCAACAGTCCGGCCAAAGTATATAGTCTGGCTATCCGGATACCCCCTAATCCAGGACTCCCTCAGTAGCCCCTGAACCAGGCTTCAATGACGATGAGTCCGGTGCGCAGTTTGTCTTCGGCATTGCAAGGCGGGTTCCATCTCCGAATACTCCAAAGTAATTATCGAACACTTGAATCGTGTCCGGATCCACAAGACGATCTTCACATACCACCGTAGAGAGCATAGCACTTCATAAATATGATCTGCTGGCAATTTTTGTACAGCTTGACATGACACCACGGTCGAGTCATTATTCGAATCGTTTTCCGACAACCAGGCACATCGCATATTGCGAGGCGGTTTCCTCTGCATGTCTTGCCGAAGCAGAGATCATGTCCCCTTATTATGGGATTCTCATCAATACGGGTATGGGTAGCCCAACCGCACCGTCAATTGGGGCGAGTGGGGAACGAGCGGGTTCCACTAGGTAAGTGGGGAGGCGCAAAAGCTTTTTACTGCCTCTATAAAGAGATAAGGTCTTTTCCTTTTTTACCCATGCCTTTTCCTTCCGCTAGTCCATCCCCCTTTGCTTGAGCCCTAGCGCCCAAGCACTCTTTTTGCATCGAAGAGAGATTTCGAAGATGTCCGGATTTGGAGCGGGAGACAAATGGATGGCCTCTACCGTTTGGGAGAGGGATATCAAAAAGCTCTGAGAGGCCGGGTACATGGCCAAGAAAATCGGCCATCATCTTCCACCGGTGGGACAGATCCTCCCCACTCTTGAGCCCCATGAGAGGGTCGTGTTCCTTCCTCATTTTGTCCGCGGGCTCGGGTTTCCCCTTCACCCATTTGTTTGCGGCATCATGTATTATTACGGGATTTATTTTCATGACCTTTCCCCAATTCATTGCTTAACATCTCGACGTTCGTCGTCGTGTTTGAGGCTTTTCTCCATATTTCGCCCCACTTCGGCTTATGGCTGAAAATCTTCAACGTGAAGCCCAAGGTGGTGAATGGCGAGCACGCCGAATGCGGCGGCGCCATGGTAAGCAAGATGCCGAAGGTCGTATGGCCGACCGACGCCTTCAATCATTCCGTCAAGGAGTGGCAGTAGCAGTGGTTCTATATCACCGAACCGCGCGGTAAAAAGTGGGCCGCTGCTCCCGAATTCAAATCCAGAGCCCCACTATGGCTCACGTCCTGGCCCGAGAACGGCCTGAACTGGTCCTCATCTGACGAGCTGTTGATGCTCCAAACGCGCGTCCAGAGCATGGTCGACAAGGATGTCAAACTCGTCAACATAGTCCAGGTGATGTTAGTTCGCCTGGTTCTCCCTTGTCAGCATCGAGCCTGCAATTTGTGGGAATACGACCCGGCCGAACACCAGACACTACGGGAGCTCTATGGCTCCTCCCACAAGGACATCTGGAAGGTGCTCTTCAAGTTCGGCAAACCGTGGCCGGGCTCCGCCGAGGACCGTGGGTATCAACTATACCGTTCTGCGAATCCGGTAAGTCTTTGTTGTGCTATGTCCATCGATGTTTTAGCTGACGTGTCCTGAGGGAGACGCTTCTATCATGCTTTCTATAATAATCCCAGGAATGGACGAGAAAGGTGGAGCGGATGCACTGTCCAGCCCCACTGCTGGAGGAACCGGTTGGACCTCTTCTGACGAAGATGCTGGTCCCAGCGCCTTACAAGGCGCCAAAGAAAGAGGTCTCCAAGAAGGTCAAGAAGACCCGGAGTGGCCTCTGTCGTCGCGATGCTTCGAACACAAAATCCGAAGACTCCCGCGACCATCTCTCCTCCAAAGATGAAGAGGAGGAGGAAGAAGATGAGTCCCCCACAGGGGGAGGGAAGAAAAGGATGGCCTCCTCATCCCTGGAGGCCGAATTGCTAAAGAGGGGGAAAGGTTCCCTCCCTAAGGCGTCCACCACGGCTGCTGATAGCAGCCCAGAGTGGGATCCCAGGGCCCAGCCCCTGGTAAAGTCGTAAGTATACGAAACCCGCACACACCTACGTGCCCGAGGTCATTAGAATGTAGTAGTTTTAACTGTCGCCATATTTTGTACAGCCCGGTGAGGTCCCACGCCGGACAGTCCTCATCGGAGGATTCACTGAGCTCCAATGCCTTGGCGAGTGAGACGCCTCCAGAGGCCCCTTCCCCGAATCCTAGGTACGACACTAAGGTGTGTCTCAGAGGGGCCCGGACCAGGGGGCATATCCCTGGGGCCGGACACACGAGAGCAGCGGCTCCCATGTTTGTTGATGGCGGGGGCAATCTTGGATTCGGCCCGCAGCCGGACACGATCCTGGAGACCTTTGGGGCTCCAGGATCGGGCGAGCAACTAACTTTGACGGGGGGAGGCCCGCCCACTCCGCCAGCATCCTCTGTCCAAGCAGAGTTGTCGGGCGGCCTATCGACGGCGCTAAAGAGTTCGTCCATCGTCGATGAGCATCGTACCCTCATGGGTGCGGTGATTGAAAAGATTCAGTCCTTTGAGAGCGGACTGAATGAGTCCTGCCTTAGCCTTATAAAGGGCTTTGAGTTATGTTAACCTTTTGGAGATTGTCACAGTATGAGTAGTAGCCCCTGATACACTGTCCAGCGAATGAGAGAGAAAGCCGGACAGGGGATCAAATCATCCGCTTTGCAGGAGACTCAGTTAATGACATGTATCCCTTTGTTTGAAAATAGGCATCCGCAGAGACGACCGCTGCTCATAGTGCGGAGGTGTCCGGACTAAAGTAGCGTCTGGAATGGGCCGAAGAGGAACTTGGCTGTGTGAAGAAGTAGTTGGAGGACAAGCAAGGTATGTCGAAACCTTGTGCTAAGTTGAGCACGAATTAGAAGTTGTGCCTGATGAAAATATTTGTATTGTATGCTCTAGGGGCGAGTGCCGAAATTGAGGCGCTGAAGAAGGCTGTGGCCGAAGCCGACAATAAGGCCGCCGCCGAACAGGCTCTTTGTGAGAAGCACGAGGCCAGGGTCATTGAAGCTGAGCGAGAGCTCCAGGAGGCCGTGAAGAAAAGTGAGGCCTTGGAGCAGAGTCTAGTAGGAATAGAATCCGAACTTGCCCTTGCTCTCCAAGCCGCCGAGGATGCTCGAGAAGAAGCCCGAGGTGATCTGAAGGACATTCAGGATGCCCGGAAGGTTGCGGCTGGTAAGGCCTTTTGTACTCAAGGCCATTTTTGCATAGTAATGGGAGGAACTCTAAGCGACAAGCTGAATTCTTGTTTCTCCAGGGGCATTTGCAGATCTTCCACACAGCATATCAGATGCTGCCCAATTCTACCAGATTGAGGAGAAGAAGTCCACGGAGAAGCATTTCTGGTCACAATATTTGGCGCCGAATTATCTGGTGCCCTTTATCGATCAGCTGAAGCAGCTGGTCGAACTACACCAGGCGGCCGAACTGGCCATTAAGGACTTGGTTGTCCGGCTGTGGCCCGCGGAGCCAATTCCAAGCAGTTACTTCAGACTCGTGAAGCGGATTGTTGGTGCTTGCCCTCGGCTTGATGTCATTAAGCGATCGATCTGCATAGAGGGTGCACGCATGGCGTTTGCCCGTGCGGAAGTGCACTGGGGAAGCTTGATGCTGAGAAGCTGATGACTGAGGGACCACCGGAGGGTAAGGAGCATCGCAAGCCCGAGTTGTACTATGAGGGTGTCCTGAAAGGAGCCCGCCTTGTGGCGGATAAGTGTACCAAAGACACTATATTTCCCTGAAGGCAGTCGTGCCATTCTTTGTAATGCGGGATAATGGCACTTTTATTATTTATTGCCTGTTTATGTGAACTTTTGTTCTTCCTGTGCGGCTGTTTAGTGTATATAAATCCTGAGAGTTGGCCAGTCGTCGGCTTCTGCCCCCACGTAAAAAGTACGGGGGTTTTCGGGACATACATGAACACTCTTTATCCCATTGTTGGGTCCTTTTAAGGAGGTGTTCCTTACGACGAACCAGGCAATCAGACTATAGGGCTTTATCACTGTCACTTAGCCATAGGAATTCGAGTATGGTGGGCGCAGCCCCTGGTGTTCGGAAGACCGTACTAGGGGCTCTATCGGCGCCTGATCGGAAGACCGATCCGTCACACTTTGCATTTATAATGGCATGATGCGGAATAAATCTTTAAAGATTTTACAACCTCTCGAACAGCTGACCAGCTCTCGCTGTATCGTGACAGTCAGTTTTCGGCTTTCTCTACTGAGGTGCTCGTCCGGAAGAACCGGGACACAATCGTAGTAGTTCTCCTAGCGCTACCTTAGACGATGGAGCGGAACGTAAGGTACCAAAACATGGGAGCCGGGGAAACCCAACTAATGACCCAAGACATGATTCGGTGCTGATGCATATAGTGCTATAAGTTCGGGGTGCCGAGCGACCGAAAAGGTGGTCGGACTTTGTTTTCATATCATGAATACTATGAAGCCCCTGGCATAGTGGGGCATAACACGAGTTGTGGGTGCTGTTTATGACAGAAAGGCGTCAATGAGGAACGGCGGCCGGTAAGTGTTATTTAAGTCTATGCATTGTAGTAGAGTGACATGTCTATGCATATGAGTACGGTTTTATGATTATAAAAAAGGGGTGTTTTTGGTGGAACCTGTCGTGGCCGAACTGGAGGAGGCTGTGTGTGGATTTGAAATGTGTCCGGATTGCCTCCTTTGGGGGGGGGGGGTTACTTATGTGCTCCTGCCTTGTGCGTCCGAGCTGATTCCACGTCATCAGTCCTGTTCTGCGCCAAAGTTAGTCTGTAAAGACAAATGCTTAAAGGCAGCTGCATGTCCTGTTGTTGAACCGCAGGTGCCTGATTGGAGCCTGGCTGAACTAGGCTATCATGCCATAAAGTAGCTCGGACTCCTTAGTTGGTGTCTGGGTAGTTGGGTGCCGAATCAAAATTTGATAAACAGGCACGACTCGCTATTCCAGCAGCGGTATGATTTGCACTCTGAGGGTGGAGTTCAGCCTTGCCCATAATTGTGACTATGTCACGCGGGACTGGCCTAATGTTGTACCCCGTTGAATCTAGCCAACGTGGTTCGTCCCGGTAGTATGTGGTAATTACTGTATAAGGGGACAATGCCGAAGACTTATTCTTTCGCGTGGTTTTGTTTGGTGCTACAAAGACAACCATTAGTATGGTGGGCCAGTTAAAACTTGGCCTTTGCACCTGGCATCTTTGAGGAGATGTTATTGATAGCTTTATGCCCGTGGGGGTTCATGCGAGATGGAGCCCCCAAACTATTGGGTTGATAGTGAGTGCAATAAAATTGCTGTGGTTGATGTTGTCCAGACGGTCGATGTGGTCAGAGATGATCGGACGTATTTTTTTTTGCTATGGGGGGATCTTCCTTTGGTCTCACTATGTTTGATCGGTCTTTCGTTGTTTGGAACCTCCCTTCATTGTTTCCGGCGCGCGACCGGCCGTTTTGTTTTGAGAATCCGTCATTCTCTATTGGTATGCTTGGCCGACCTTCTGGGGGTACCATGAATTTCACATGGTTGATGGAGTATTCTGCTTGGGCCGGATGGGCTTGAGCTGTTCTTTTTCCACTGACAGGACTGGGGGCTGCTGAATTCGGCACCAACTTCCCTGACTTGACGTTTATGACGATTGCGCCGAGGCTTGAGGATGCTGCCTCGTGTTTTCTGCGTATTGTCCTGGACCGTGGTGATGTATTGGTGTCGGGTATGTGCCTTAGGTTCTCCTTCTTTGGTTGAGGTAGTGAATTGTGCCGTGTATGCTCTTTGTCAGGGCGGTCGAGTCCGTATTCCTCGGTGGCCAGGACCTTGGTCCATCTGTCAGTGAGCAAATCTTGGCCAGCTTTGAGCTGCTATTGCTTCTTTTGCAGGCTCCTCACCGTGGCCATAAGCCATCGCTTAAAGCAAACTTGTTCCGCGAGATCCTCAGGCACGCCAAATTCATCATTGCCGAGGCTCACCTCGTCTTCAGAGGGGGGCATGTAGTTGTCCATCTCCAAATATCTGTCCGTCGCTAGTCCGGCCTGCTTGAAGGTAGGCTGATCGGGATTGTATTCATCTTCGGCACCATCCGGATTGTTTTTGTCTCCAGTGCCGGTATTGCTGTGGCGGGGCTTGGTATGGCGCTGACGACGCCCATGCTTTGCTTTCTTCCTTGAGGGGTTATCCTCCATTGCCTCATCGCCATTGGTTTCTTTTGGAGTGTCTACCATACATATATCACATGAAGAGGTGGCTGTCCACCGCCCCGTGGGTGGTGGTTCCTGTTCTTCTCCTACATCGTTGTCCATACCATCGATGTCTTCGGAGTCGAAGTCAGGCACGTCGGTCAAATCATCGACCATGGCTATGAAGTGGGTGGTGGGTGGGCAATGAATTCCCTCGTCGCCAGCTTCCCACTCGAGCCGGACATAGTTCGGCCAAGAGTCTCCTGACAAAGAGAGAGACTTTAACGAGTTTAGCATGTCACCAAAGGGCGAGTGCTGGAAAATATCCGCAGTGGTGAACTCCATTGCTGGAGCCCAACCAGATTCGGCGGGCTCGGGGGTGCGCGGGCTGGAACCTACAGCCGGACACGAGTCCGGGGGTCCGGTGTCACAGGCTTCCTTGGGGGTGAAGTCTGTGTTTGGCTCTACCGCCGGTAAGGGTGCAGCCTCCGGGGCGGGGTCCATCCACCCGTCCTCGGGCGACGCAATCTGCCCGGATTTAGGTTCGGGGCTCCTGCAGGGGCGATATCCCAAGCATTGTCCAATAGCAGGTCTAAGCCGTGCTCATCATGACTGTCCGGCGCTCCTGGCATAGGCCCGAATCCATTGAAGATCAAGTCTCTGCGGATATCGGCCGTGTAGTTTAGGTTTCCGAACCTGACCTGATGGCTAGGGGCGTAGCTGTCGATCTGTTCCAGATGGCCAAGCGAATTGGCCCGCAGTGCGAAGCCACCGAACAGGAAGATCTGACCGGGGAGAAAAGTCTCACCCTGGACCACAGTGTTGTTGATGATTGAAGGAGCCATCGAGCCTTGCAACGATGACACAGAGGAACTCTCAATGAAAGCACCAATGTCGGTGTCAAAACCGGTGGATCTCGGGTAGGGGGTCCCGATCTATGCGTCTAAGGCTAATGGTAACAGGAGGCAAGGGACACAATGTTTACCCAGGTTCGGGCCCTCTCGATGGAGGTAAAATCCTACTTCCTGCTTGATTGATATTGATGATATGAGTGTTACAAGAGTTGATCTACCACGAGATCGTAGAGGCTAAACCCTAGAAGCTAGCCTATGATGATTATGATTCTGTCTCCAAGGACTAAACCCTCCGGCTTATATAGACACCGCAAAGGGCTAGGGTTTACATGGAGTCGGTTACAAAGAAGAAAATATAATATCCGGATCACCAAGCTTGTCTTCCACACAAAGGAGAGTCCCATCCGGACACGGGACGAAGTCTTGAGTCTTGTATCTTCACGGTCCAACAGTCCAGCCAAAGTATATAGTCCGGCTATCCGGATACTCCCTAATCCAGGACTCCCTCAGTGGGGTTTGGTTGAACGAGTCGAGATGTGGTTGGGGTTGGATGAATAGTTCCCGACGGGGGTTGGATGAACAAGACCCTATGGTAGTATATAGGTCATTGCCGCTGGATGAACATGACCCCGAGAGGAGGCCACCACAGTCGAGTTGGTTGGGGGTAGATGAACAGGACCCCGTGGAGGGCTGGTTGAACAGTAGCCGGTGGATGGATGGATGAACAGTAGCTGGTAGAGGCAGGAGGGAGACGCGGTGGATGAACAGTGCAGGTGGAGGCTAAAGCAACTGGACGGTGGGTGAATAGTAGCCCCGTGGAGTCCCGTTTTGTGGTACGCCACAACCCTCCGATGAACAAGACCCCGTTTCGACCGTAGCGCTCCAACACAAGTCCGTTTCCTCCGTTATGCGGTACGCCACACCCCTCCTGATGAACAGGACCCCCGTTTCGACCATAGTGCTCCAACATAAGTCCGTTTCCTCCGTCTTGCGACACGCCACACCCCTCTAGATGAACATGATACTGTTTCGACCATAGATGGTCGAACAGAAGGCCGTTTCCTTTGTACTGTGATACGCCAGACCCTGTTTCGGCTGTTTCGTCCAAGCTGGTTGGCTCCCATTGAACAGAACGCATTTCGACCCAGTCTATTGCCTCCCGATGAACAGGATGTTGTTTGTCCATTCCGACCCAGGCGGTTGGCTACCCGATGAACAGGATGCCGTTGCTGCCATCCGTAGCCTCTCCATGTACATGAGCCTTGGCCGTACGTATGCGCGAGTAGGCGTTCGAGACCCTGCCCGTATGTACATATGTGGCCGTATTTTTGGCATGTGGCTGTACTACGTGTACACGGTTTAGAAGGGACTGCCTAAACTGCTACGTCGGGGGCTCTACTACTACACGTGCCGATGCTTGCTCGAACACGGTTCATCGTTGCAGAGAGACTGATCGACCAGTATGTACGTATAGGTTTACGACAATGCTAGGCACGCTTTGACCGGGTGGGTCCCAGCTGTCAGGGAGGATAAGGATGCACTTCCTTGTGTGCGAAGATATAGCTAGTGGGTCCCCACTATTATGGGGAGGGACTGCCTAGGAAGGGAACGACAAGGAGCCAGAGAAGACGAGTCGGGTGGATGCCCACATGGAGGGGAGTACGAGGGTTCACTAGTTTGGCTGTGGCGTAAGGCTACCGTCACCGGAGAATAACAGGGGTGTGGGTGAGTAGAGGGAAGGCCTAGCCAGTCATAGTACGGTTGGTCCGTGAGGCCTGCGCGGCAGCACAGCCAGCCATGGGAGGCTGGAGTAGGCGGTACGGCGGGCCTGGTTTGGGTGGATGGAGCAAGAAGACCAGAGGTTGAAGACGCAACATGACCGCTGATTTAACATCCAACGGTCAGTGCAGCTAGAATCATGTTGACTAAGTTGACAAAGCCCGTGCGTGTTAACTTAGTTCGCCGACAAGTCAACCTCCAAATCTGGTGGGTCCCAGCTAGCAGGGGGAATCATTTTTGCTTGTAATAAGGTGGCACTTCGTTGCGGTGAAGATGTTTTCTGGTTTTTTAATTTCTTCTTTTTCGAGTTAGAATAAAAAGAAAACAATTTAGCATCTTTGGTACAATCTATATTTTCACGAAATGGATGATAATAAAGCTGGTGGGTCCCAGCTGTCAGGAGAGGTAACTTTTTTCTGCGTAATAAAGGAAACACTTCCCTGCGTGCGAAGATGTAGCCGGTGGCTCAAACCTGTCAAGGGGAGAAATCATTTGTTTTTGCATAATAAGGAGGGACTTGCTCGCGTGCGGCCATGGGCCATGCGGGTCCCTACTGTCAGCCACTCCACGTACATGCCTCTTCTGATGGCTGTCGTTTGTTGACAAAGTTGACCACGCCGCAACGAGAGAACCAACATGGTGGACAATGGCGAGGCCTAGGAAGGGAACAAACCGGAGCCGGTGAAGACACAATAGTGGATGCCCACACAGAGGGGAGTACGAGGGTTCACTGGTTCAACTACTGTGTGAGGCTGCCATCATCGGAGAATAACAGGAGGTGTTGGTGAGTAGAGAAATGGCATGGACGGCGATGGTAGTAGGGTGGGCCGGTGAGTCCTTCGCGGCAGCACATCTAGCCATAGGAGGCGGTAGCAGGCGGTACTGCCGGTGGTGGTTTGGGCGGCTGAAGCAAGAATCCGAGCAGGGCCAGTCCCGAGGGAGGGCGGGAGGGGCGGCCTCCCCGGGCCCCTGAGTACGAAGGGGCCCCCGATGGATTCTTTCCATATATACGTGATATTAGCCCATGTGTAGACAAATTCTAAAGAAACAGGAAAAAGGTAACAAATCGCAATCTTCTCAGCTTGCCGTATGAGGCGCAATCTTCTGCTTCTACTCCGCTTCCCCAGTTGGCAACTAATCCGCCCCAAGGTCTACAGCTCCCCTGCCCGAATCTTCTATTTCTGTTTTTTCTGCTGTTGTCCGTGATTAGTGGAACTTCCTCTTTTCAGATTTCCTGTCAAAGAAGAAACCCCGAGTACAGACTTTTCAGATTTCAACCAAACTCCTCTTCGACGCAGATCCCTCTTTTTCTGTAGTCTTTATAGGTCATTCATTCGTTTTACGAAGATGAAGATCCATCCTTTTCGAAAAATGAAGATGAAAATCCATCCTTTTTGAAAAATGAAGATGAAGATCATCCCCGTACATATCTCTTTCTCACACTCCGATTTCTTCGGTTGTTTGGGATTAGAAAAGACGAGCTCGGATTTTTGGTCGTGATTAATAAGAAGCAGCAAAATCTTGCAATTTTTAATCTTCTACCATCCAGGTACCTTGTTCCAAGCCTTTGTTAGCAATTTTTTACTTTATTAATAGGGTTTGTAATTTCTTGTTTCATTTGTATGTGTGGCAATTATCAAGATGTTATCTAGAAAGTATCAATCTGGTAATGAGTAAATAAAAAAAGTTGCATATGAGTTGATTGATTTTCAGAAAGGAGATATTGACATTTTTCAACAACCGATGCAAGTACTTCTACTAGAAATTCTGAAAAATGCCTTTTGTTACCGTTGAAGAACAACCGAGTGAGAATAGGATGATTTTAGAGTAGGCAGTAGGCACAAACCTAATAGAAAAATATAATTGCCAATTGAGAAAAGCAACCAATTTTTCTGTGAATGTTTATGACCTTTATTTGTTGGGTAGTCAACATGACAAGGCAACACAAATTATAGCGCATCGAGAATTTAGTTGCAATTGAAATGGAGAAATATGTGGCTTTAGGACCCCTTTAAGCCATCTTGCCCCGAGCCCCTGAAATCTCAGGAATGGCCCTACATCCGAGATTGAAGAAGAAGCGCAACATCCGTTGGATGGACATCCAACGACCACTACTGCTAGAACCGTGTGTTGACTATAAGTTGACAAAGCCTTGCGTGTGCGTCAACTTAGTAGGCCCACAAGTGTGTGACAGAGAACATATAGCCCATTTGCGATTTGTAAGAATGTACAACCCATTTTTGAATTCTAATGGAATTTACTACAACCCGTTTGCAGTTCTTTAAAATTGCAACCCATTTTCAAGCTAGGACAACGATTAATAATTTCAACCAACCGCTCAAAACACAATTCAATAAAATTTCCCACATTTGATGGGATCTGAAATATCTTTATCCCAAAATTTCTAGTCAGAATAAATATAATTTCAAAATAATTTTGTATTACGAAAAATTCCAATGAAATATTACGGGTGCAACAAGTAATGAAATTAAAATTTTCAATCCAATAATAATATTTTTTAACTAATTATGTGTTTGGCGCATTTTTTATAGTTACAACCAAGTTTTTATAATTACATCCAATTTATTATTTCTTAAAGCCCATTTTCTTGTTAAGCCTAATGCATCCCTCTTGGGAAAGATTTGCAGCCTAGCGGGGCAGAGAATAACAAGTTGACCTGTGCTGGGTATTCCTCAAAAAAAGTATAGCTAGGCTAGCCATTTTCAACTTGAAAAAAGTTAATACCTAGGCTAGATATTTGGTCTACATAAAATAATAGCCTGGGCTAGACGCGCCACATCCCGCTGATACATCTATTTTGCATCATGTTTGCCTACTATTATTTCTATTATTTTTATGCATAATAGTGCTTTTTGGAGTAATTCTAATGCCTTTTCTCTCATAATTTGCAAGGTTTACACAAGGAGGGAGAGTTCTGGCAGCTGGAAATCTGGACCTGAAAAAGCCACACCAGGCTACCTATTCTGCACAACTCCAAATGAGCTGAAAATTCATGAGGAATTTTTATGGAATAAGTAAGAAATACTGGAGCAAATAACTACCGGAGGGGGCCACCTGATGAGCACAAGACACCAGGGCGCGCCAGGGCCCCCAGGCGCGCCCTGGTGGGTTGTCTCAGCCCAGCCCACCTCCGGTGCCCCTCTTCTGGAATTTAAGTCATTTTGACCTAAAAAAAAGGAGAGCACTTTCGGGACGAAGCGCCGCCATTTCGAGGTGGAACTTGGGCAATAGCACTTTTGCCCTCCGGTGGAGCGATTCCGCCAGGGGAACTTCCCTCCCGGAGGGGGAAATCATCGTCATCATCATCAGCAACAACTCTCCCATCTTGGGGACGGCAATCTCCATCAACATCTTCCACAACACCATCTCCTCTCAAACCCTAGTTCATATCTTGTATTCAATCTTTGTGCCGGAACTATAGATTGGTGCTTCTGGGTGACTAGTATGTTGATTACATCTTGTAGTTGATTTCTATATGGTTTATTTGGTGGAAAATTATATGTTCAGATCCATTATGCTATTTAATAGCCCTCTGATCTTGAGAAGGATTATCATTTGTGAGTTGTTACTTTTGTTCTTGAGGTCACGGGAGAAATCATGTTGCAAGTAATCGTTTGAACTTGATATGTGTTCGATATTTTGATGATACTAGTCTATGTGTACGTGCAATGCACGTTAATTTGGAAGTGTATTAAGTGCATGCGGATATTAAGTAGGATTATATTTGCATGTTATTATGTGATTAGCACTATATTTGGCATGAAATTAACTGCATGCTAAATGTGTTGAGCGCTCGACATTGAAGCAGTTTAGGTCGTTGGATTGACATGATTTGATGGCCGAGATTAATTGGATCTGCCCCTTTGGGTCTTTTTATGTTGGTATAGATGTATGTTGTGATTACCTTAGTGGTGTCATGTGAACGTCGACTACATGACACTTCACAATATTTGGGCCCAAGGGAATGCAATGTGGAGTAGTTATTAGATG
Organism: Triticum aestivum; assembly: GCF_018294505.1. Lineage (NCBI taxonomy): Eukaryota > Viridiplantae > Streptophyta > Magnoliopsida > Poales > Poaceae > Triticum > Triticum aestivum. The sequence goes on along the minus strand of NC_057798.1, from coordinate 481,257,551 downwards.
ATGGGTTGCGAGAGTGACAGAAGCTTAAACCCTAGTTTATGCGCTATTCTGTAAGGGACCGATTGGATCCAAAAGTTTAATGCTATGGTTAGAATTTATTATTAATACGTTTCTCATAGTTGCGGATGCTTGCGAGGGGGTTAATCATAAGTAGGATGTTTTTTCAAGTAAGAACAACACCTAAGCACTGGTCCACCCACATACCAAATTATCAAAGTAGTGAACATGAATCGAACCAACATGATGAAAGTGACTAGATGAAATTCCCGTGTACCCTCAAGAACACTTTGCTTATCATAAGAGACCGTTTTGGCCTGTCCTTTGCCTCAAAAGGATTGGGCTACCTTGCTGCACTTTTTTTACTACTACCGTTACTTGCTTGTTACAAATTATCTTGCTATCAAACTACTCTGTTACTTACAATTTCAGCACTTGCAGACACTACCTTGCTGAAAATCATTTGTCATTTCCTACGGCTCCTCATTGGGTTCGACACTCTTACTAGTTGAAAAGGCTAAAATTGATCCCATATACTTGTGGGTCATCAAGGCTCTTTTCTGGCGCTGTTGCCGGGGAGTGAAGCGCTCTTGGTAAGTAGAAATTGGTAAGGAAAAATTATTACTACATGCTGAAATTTATTGTCACTTGTTACTATGGAAAACAATCCTTTGAGGGGTTTATTTGGGGTATCTTCACCTCAAACGGAACTACAATTATTTACCCCTCAACCTACTGCACCTACTGAAAATATTGAATATGAAATTCCTTCAGGTATGGTAGAACAACTGCTAGCTAATCCTTATGCAGGAGATGGAACCGAACATCCTGATAAGCACTTGATATATGTGGATGAAATTTGTGGATTGTTTAAGCTTAAAGGTTTACCCGGAGATGAAGCTAAGAAGAAGGTTTTCCCTTCATCTTTGAAGGGAAAGGCATTGACATGATATAGGGTATGCGATGATATTGGATCTTGGAATTGGAATCGGTTGAAATTGGAATTCCATCAAAAAATTATCCTATGCATCTAGTTCATCGTGATCGGAATTATATATATAATTTTTGGCTTTGTGAAGGAGAAAGCATCACTCTATCTTGGGGGAAGCTTAAGTGAATGTTATATTCATGCCCCAATCAGGAGCTCTCAAGAGAAATTATTATTCAGAATTTTTATGCTTGGCTTTCTCGTAATGATCAATCCATTCTCGATACTTCTTGTATTGGTTCTTTTATGAAGAAGACTATTGAATTCCGGTGGGATCTTTTAGAAAGAATTAAACACAACTCTGAAGATTGGGAACTCGACGAAGGTAAAGAGTCAGGTATTGAGCTTAAGTTTGATTGAAAGTTTAGCACTAAATATGGACTTAACTCTGAGATAGTAGTCTCCTTTTGTGAATCTTTTGCTACTCATGTTGATCTTCCTAAAGAGAAGTGGTTCAAATATCACCCTTTAATTAAAGAAGAAATTAAAGAACTGGTAAAAGCTAAAGATGAAACTATCATTTATAATGTTCATCCAGTTGTTCCCACTGCTTATATTGAAAAACCACCTTTCCCTGTTAGGATGAAGGAACATGCTAAAGTTTCAACTGTGGTCAACAAAAGTTATATTAGAACACCTAAACCAGCTAAAAAAATGAAAGTAGGACCTAGTGTTGCTATGGATAAAGATCTCTCGGTCGATAATATTGATGAGCATGTTATTTACTTTTGTGATGAAGCTGCTAGAATTGCCAAACCCGATGAAACAGAGAAACATAGACCTGTTGTTGGCATGCCTGTTGTCTTAGTTAAGATAGGAGATCACTTTTATCATGGTTTATGTGACATAGGTGTTAGTGTGAGTGCTATTCCTTTTACCTTATATCAAGAAATTATGAATGATATAGCACCCGCTAAAATAGAAGACATATATGTTACTATTAAGCCTGCTAATAGAGATACTATATCACCAATTGGGATTGTTAGAGATGTTGAAGTCTTGTGTGGGAAAATAAATACCATACTGATTTTCTTGTTCTTGGTTCCCCATAAGATGACTTTTGTCCCATTATCTTTGGTAGACCTTTCTTGAACATCGTTAATGCTAAAATAGATTGTGAGAAACAAATTGTCGGTGTTATTTTTGGTGATGAATCTCATGAGTTTAATTTTTCTAAATTTAGTAGAAAATCTCATAAGAAAGATTTTCCTAGTAAGGATGAAATTATTGGTCTTGCTTCTATTGCTGTACCTCCTACTGATCCTTTAGAACAATATTTGCTAGACCATGAAAATGATTTGCATATGCATGAAAGAAATGGAATAGATAGAATCTTGTTCGAACAACAACCTCTGCTTAAACACAATCTGCCTATTGAAACTCTAGGAGGTCCTCCTCCACCTAAAGGTGATCCTATGTTTGAATTAAAACAATTGCCAGACACTTTGAAATATGCTTATCTTGATGAGAAAAAGATATATCCAGTTATTATTAGTGCTAACCTTTCGGAACATGAAGAAGAAAGATTATTGAAAGTTCTAAGGAAGCATCGAGCTGCTATTGGATATACTCTTGATGATCTTAAGGGCATTAGTCCCACTCTATGTCAGCACAAGATTAATATGGAACCTGATGCTCAACCCATTGTTGATCACCAACGTCGGTTGAATCTGAAGATGAAAGAAGTGGTAAGAATGGAAATATTAAAACCTCTGAAAGCAGGTATAATCTATCCTATAGCTGATAGTAGATGGGTAAGTCCTGTTCATTGTGTCCCTGAAAAGGGAGGTGTCACTATTGTTCCTAATGATAAGAATGAACTTATCCACAAAGATTTTTTACAGGCTATAGAATGGTAATTGATTTTAGAAAATTAAACAAAGCAACTAGAAAAGATCATTACCTGCTGCCTTTTATTGATCAAATGCTAGAAATATTATCTAAGCACACACATTTTTGCTTCCTTGATGGATATTCTGTTTTTTCATAAATGCCCGTTTCTCAACCTGGTCAAGAAAAGACCACTTTTACTTGTCCTTTTGGAACTTATGCTTATAGACGTATGCCTTTTGGTTTATGCAATGCACCTACTACCTTTCAAAGATGCATGACTCCTATATTCTCTTATGTTTGTGAAAAGATTGTTGAGGTTTTCATGGATGACTTTTCTGTTTATGGGAAGTCTTTTGATGATTGTTTAAGCAATCTTGATCGAGTTTTGCAGACATGTGAGCAAACAAATCTTGTCTTGAATTGGGAGAAGTGCCACTTTATGGTTAACGAAGGTATTGTTTTGGGCCATAAAGTTTCTGAAAGAGGTATTGAGGTGGACAAAGCCAAGGTTGATGTAATTGAGAAAATTCCATGTCCTAAAGATATCAAAGGTATTCGTAGTTTCCTTGGTCATGCTGGTTTCTATAGGAGAATTATCAAAGACTTTTCTAAAATTTCTAGGCCTCTTACAAATCTTTTGCAAAAGGATACTCCTTTTGTTTTTGATGATGATTGTTTAGAAGCCTTCGGAACACTCAAGAAAGCCTTAATTTCTGCACCTATTGTTCAACCACCTGATTGGACTTGCATTTTAAAATTATGTGTGATGCTAGTGATTATGCTATTGGTGCGCTTCTAGGACAAAGAGTCGATAAGAAACTAAATGTTATCCACTATGCTAGTAAAACTTACACAGTGCTCAACGAAATTATGCTACTACTGAAAAAGAATTCTTAGTAGTGGTGTTTGCTTCTGATAAATTTAGACCGTACATTGTTGATTCCAAAGTGATTGTTCACACTGATCATGCTGCTATAAAATATCTTATGGAAAAGAAAGATGCTAGACCTAGACTCATTAGGCGGGTTCTTCTACTAAATAATTTGATTTGCATATCACTGATAGAAAAGGAGCGGAGAACCCCGTAGCTGATAACCTATCTAGTCTTGAAAATATTCTTGATGACCCACAACCTATTAATGATAGCTTTTCTGATGAACAGTTAACTGCAATAAATGTTTCTCATAACACTCCTTGGTATGCTGACTATGCTAATTATATTGTTTCTAAATACATATCACCTAGCTTCACTTACCAACAAAAGAAAAAATTCTTCTATGTTTAGGACATTACTTTTGGGATGACCCACATCTTTATAAAGAAGGAGTAGATGGTATTATTAGACGTTGTGTGCCTGAGCATGAACAGGAACAAATCCTACGGAAATGTCACTCCGAAGCTTATGGAGGACATCATGCGGGAGACATAACTGCTCATAAGGTATTGCAATCTGGTTTTTATTGGCCTACTCTCTTCAAGGATGCTTGTAAGTTCGTCTTATCTTGTGATGAATGTCAAAGAATAGGTAATATCAGTAAGCGTCAAGAAATGCCTACGAATTATTCACTAGCTATTGAACCATTTGATATTTGGGGATTTGATTTCATGGGACCTTTTCCTTCCTCTAATGGGTATACTCATATTTTGGTCGCAGTTGATTATGTTACTAAGTGGGTAGAAGCTATTCCAACTAGTAGTGCTGATCACAACACCTCTATTAAAATGCTTATGGAAGTTATTTTCCCAAGGTTTGGAGTCCCTAGATATTTAATGACAGATGGTGGTTCACACTTTATTGATGGTGCTTTCCGTAAAATTGTTGCCAAGTATGATGTTATCTATATAATTGCATCGCCCTATCATCCTAACTCTAGTGGTCAAGTTGAACTTAGCAATAGGGAAATAAAATTAATTTTACAAAAAAATGTCAATAGGTCCCAGAAGAATTGGCCTAAGAAATTAGATGATGCACTTTGGGCTTATAGAACTGCATATAAAAATCCTATGGGTATGTCTCCTTATAAAATGGTTTATGGAAAAGCTTTTCATTTGCCTCTTGAGTTAGAACATAAAGCATATTGGGCAATTAAAGAACTCAACTATGATTTCAAACTTGCTGGTGAGAAAAGGTTATTTGATATTAGCTCATTAGATGAATGGAGAACTGATATGTCTCCAATGTATCTATAAATTTTTATTGTTCCATGCTATTATATTAGTTGTTTTGGATGTTTATGGGCTTTACTCTACACTTTTATATCATTTCTGGGACTAACCTAGTAACCGGAGGCCCAACCCGAATTGCTGTTTTTTTTGCCTATTTCAGTGTTTTGAAGAAAAGGAATATCAAATGGAGTCCAAATGGAATGAAACCTTCGGGGGCAATCTTTTTGGAACAAATGCAATCCAGGAGACTTGGAGTGGACGTCAAGAAGCACTCGAGGCAGCCACGAGGCAGGAGGGCGCGCCCTAGGGGGGTGGGCGCACCCCCCACCCTCGTGGGCCCCTCGTGGCTCCCCTGACCTACCTCCTTTGCCTATATATACCTCCATACCCTGAAAACATCCAGGAGCACCACAAAAAACTATTTCCACCGCTGCAACCTTCTGTATCCGCGAGATCCCATCTTAGAGCCTTCGTTGGTGCTCCGCCGGAGGGGGAATCGACCACGGAGGGCCTCTACATCATCTCCAAGGCCTCTCCGATGAGTTGTGAGTAGTTTACCACAGACCTTCGGGTCCATAGTTATTAGCTAGATGGCTTCTTCTCTCTCTTTGAATATCAATACAAAGTTCTCCTCGATCTTCTTGGAGATATATTCGATGTAACTCTTTTTGCGGTGTGTTTGTCGAGATCCGATGAATTGTGGGTTTATGATCAAGTTTATCTATGAGAAATATTTGAATCTCCTCTGAATTCTTTTATGTATGATTGGTTATCTTTGCAAGTCTCTTCGAATTATCAGTTTGGTTTGGCCTACTAGATTGATCTTTCTTGCAATGGGAGAAGTGCTTAGCTTTGGGTTCAATCTTGAAGTGTCCTTTCCCAGTGACAATAGGGGCATCAAGGCACGTATTGTATTGTTGCCATCGAGGATAAAAAGATGGGGTTTATATCATATTGCTTGAGTTTATCCCTCTACATCATGTCATCTTTCTTAATGCGTTACTCTGTTCTTCATGAACTTAATACTCTAGATGCAGGCAGGAGTCGGTCGATGTGTGGAGTAATAGTAGTAGATGCAACCAGGAGTCGTTCTACTTGTCACGGACGTGATGCCTATATACATGATCATGCCTAGATATTCTCATAACTATGCACTTTTGTATCAATTGCTCGACAGTAATTTGTTCACCCACCGTAATACTTATGCTATCTTGAGAGATTCCACTAGTGAAACCTATGGCCCCCAGGTCTATCTTTTATCATATAGGTTTCCCATCTACTTTTATTTGCATCTTTACTTTCCAATCTATATCATAAAAATTCAAAAAAAAATCTTATCTTATTATCTCTATCAGATCTCACTTTTGCAAGTTACCATGAAGGGATTGACAACCCCTTTATCGCGTCGGTTGCGAGGTTCTTGTTTGTTTGTGTAGGTACGAGGGACTTCTGTGGAGCCTCCTACTGGATTGATACCTTGGTTCTCAAAAACTAAGGGAAATACTTACGCTACTTTGCTGCATCACCCTTTCCTCTTCAAGGGAAAACCAACGCAGTGCTCAAGAGGTAGCAAGAAGGATTTCTGGCGCCGTTGCCGGGGAGGTCTTCGCTCAAGTCAGGACATACCAAGTACCCATCACGAACTCATCTCCCTCGCATTACATTATTTGCCATTTGGCTCTCGTTTTCCTCTCCCCCACTTCACCCTTGCCATTTTATTCACTCTCTCTTTTCCGTTCGCCTGTCTTTTCGCTTGCCTCTTGTGTGCTCGTGTGTTAGATCGTTTCTTTCGTCGTCATGGTAGTCCCTTATCTGCTCCAATGTCTCCCAAGTTTGAAGTTCTTCACTTTAAGCAAAGGCAAGGAGAAAACTTAAAGGATGCTTGGTATAGGATGATGGAATCTTATCGTAATTGCACCTTAGAGGTGAATTTTAGAATTTTACTTCGCAATTTTTGTGTTGTACTAAATATGTCCCATAGACAACTCTTGGATTGCATTGCCAAATGAAATTTTATTGAAATTGATCCCAGTATTGCGCATGAAATTATAGAGGGAATAGTGGGAACACTACCTCAAAAAGGTGGGCTACATCATACCCAAGAAGAGACACAAGTTTTTGAAAATATTTGCGAAGTAACAAAAATCTTACAAAAGTCTCTTGAACCTCTTAAGAGTGTTAGCAGAAATCTTCACCGTATGAATATGTTGATTACTCTTTGCAATAAGCGGCTGGATTCTTTAGATCTAAAAATTTCCGAGTATGAAGGGAAACGTAAAGAACCTCCCGGATTCGAGCATGACTCCGTTAAAAACTAAAAACTAAAGAGGGCAACACTTAGATCTATCATCGCTTTTATGCCTAGCTAGGGGCGTTAAATGATAGCGCTTGTTGGGAGGCAACCCAATTTTATTTTTGTTCCTTGCTTTTTTGCTTCTGCTTAGTAATAAATAAATCATCTAGCCTCTTTTTAGATGTGGTTTTATGCTTTAATTAGTGTTTGTGCCAAGTAGAACCTATAGGATCATCTTGGGTGATAGTTAATTTGATTCTGCTGAAAAACAGAAACTTTTGCGTGCATGAGAATAATTTTAATAAATCACGGAAACGTGATTCTTAGTTGATTATTTTTGAAGTAGATCAATAGACAAATTGCCTAGGACTTCCTATTTTGGTAGGAGTTTTAGGGTTCCATAAGTATTCGAAAGTTGCAGATTGCTACAGACTGTTTTGTTTTTGAAAGATTCTATTTTTCGTGTGTTGTTTGCTTATTTTGATGCATC
>NC_057798.1:481236857-481249500 GCF_018294505.1 Triticum aestivum | reverse complement strand
GAATACAGTAGGTTTAACACCAATATAAATAAATAATGAGTTCATTACAGTACCTTATGTGGTGGTTTTTCTTTCTTGCACTAACGGAGCTCATAAGATTTCCTGTTGAGTTTTGTGTTGTGAAGTTTTCAAGTTTTGGGTAAAGATTTGATGGACTATGGAATAAGGAGTGGCAAGAGCCTAAGCTTGGGTAAGCCCATGGAACCCCAAGATAATCCAAGGAAAACCAAAGCCTAAGCTTGGGGATGCCCCGGAAGGCATCCCCTCTATCGTCTTCGTCTATCGGTAACTTTACTTGGAGCTATATTTTTATTCACCACATGATATGTGTTTTGCTTGGAGCGTCTTGTATGATATGAGTCTTTGCTTTTTAGTTTACCACAGCCATCCTTGCTGTACACACCTTTTGGGAGATACACACATGATTTGGAGTTTATTAGAATACTCTATGTGCTTCACTTATATCTTTTGAGCTAGACAATTTTGCTCTAGTGCTTCACTTATATCTTTTTAGAGCACAACGGTGGATTTATTTTGTAGAAATTATTGATCTCTCATGGTTCACTTATATTATTTTGAGAGTATTTCAGAACAGCATGGTATTTGCTATGGTTATAAAATTGGTCCTAGAATGATGGACATCCAAGTTGGGTATAATAAAAACTATCATAGGAAGTGGGATGATATGATCAATGTGATACTTGATAATTCTTTTGAGATATAAAGGTGGTAATATTAGAGTCATGCTAGTTGGGTAATTATGAATTTGAGAAATACTTGTGTTGAAGTTGGCAAGTCTGGTAGCATGCACATATGGTAAAAGCTGTGTAACAAATTTATTGCATGGGGTGCTCTTTTGATTGTCTTCCTTATGTGTGGAGGTCGGGGGCGCGCGATGGTTAATTCCTACCAACCTCCCCCCTAGGAGCATGCGCAGTAGTGCTTTGCTTCGAGGGCTAATAAAACTTTTGCAACAAGTATATGAGTTCTTTATGACTAATGTGAGTCCATGGATTATACGCACTCTTACCCTTCCATCATTGCTAGCCTCTTCGGTACCATGCATTGCCCTTTCTCACCTTGAGAGTTGGTGCAAACTTCGCCGGTGCATCCAAACCCCGTGATACGATACGCTCTATCACACATAAACCTCCTTATATCTTCCTCAAAACAGCCACCATACCTACCTATTATGGCATTTTCATAGCCATTCCGAGATATATTGCCATGCAACTTTCCACCGTTCCGTTTATCATGACACTCATCATCATTGTCATATTGCCTTGCATGATCATGTAGTCGACATCGTATTTGAGGCAAAGCCACCTTGCATAATTTTTCATACATGTCACTCTTGATTCATTGCCCATCCCGGTACACCGCCGGAGGCATTCATATAGAGTCATATCTTGTTCTAGTATCGAGTTGTAATTCTTGAGTTGTAAATAAATAGAAGTGTGATGATCGTCATTATTAGAGCATTGTCCCTTATAAAAAAAGAAATTCCAAAAAAAGAAAGGCCAATAAAAAAATAAAAAAAAGAAAGGCCATATAAAAAAGAAAAAGAAAGGCCCAAAAATAAAAAAAGGGGACAATGTTAATATCCTTTTCCACACTTGTGCTTCAAAGTAGCACCATGTTCTTCATGTTAGAGAGTCTCTAGGTCTTGTATATTCCAATGATGGGCATCCTCAAAATGCCCTAGGTCTTCGTGAGCATGCAAGTTGGATGCACACCAACTTAGTTTCTTTTGTTGAGCTTTCATACATTTATAGCTCTAGTGCATCCGTTGCATGGCAATCCCTACTCCTCATGTTGACATCAATTGATGGGCATCTCCATAGTCCGTTGATTAGCCTCGTCAATGTGAGACTTTCTCTTTTTTTGTCTTCTCCACACAACCTCCATCATCATATTCTATTCTGCCCATAGTGCTATATCCATGGCTTATGCTCATCTATTGCGTGACAGTTGAAAAAGGCTGAAGCACATTAAAAAGTATGAACCAATTGCTTGGCTGAAACTGGGGTTATGCATGATGGGAGTATTTTGTGTGATGAAAATGAAACATAGCCTAAATATATGATTTTGTAGGGATGAACTTTCTTTAGCCATGTTATTTTGAGAAGACATGATTGCTTAGTTAGTATGCTTGAAGTATTACTATTTCTTATGTCAATATGAACTTTTATTTTGAATCATTTGGATCTGAAAATTCATGCCACAATAAATAAAATTACATTGAGAAATATGCTAGGTAGCATTCCACATCAAAAATTCTGTTTTTATCATTTACCTACTCGAGGACGAGCAGGAATTAAGCTTGGGGATGCTTGATATGTCTCCAACGTATCTATAATTTTTGATTTTTCCATGCTATTATATTACCTATTTTGGATGTTTATGGGCTTTACTCTACACTTTTATATCATTTTTGGGACTAACCTACTAACCGGAGGCCCAGCCTGAATTGCTGTTTTTTTTGCCTATTTCAGTGTTTCGAAGAAAAGGAATATCAAACGGAGTCCAAACAGAATGAAACCTTCGGGAGCGATTTTTTTGGAACAAATGCAATCCAGGAGACTTGGAGTGGACTTCAAGAAGTAGCCGAGGCGGCCACGAGGCAGGAGGGCGCGCCCTATGGGGGTGGGCACGCCCCCACCCCCATGGGCCCCTCGTGGCTACCCTGACGTACCTCCTTCGCCTATATATACCTCCATACCCTGAAAACATCCAGGAGCACCACGAAAAACTATTTCCACCACCGCAACCTTCTGTATCCGTGAGATCCCATCTTGGAGCCTTCGCCGGCGCTCCATCGGAGGGGGAATCGACCATGGAGGGCCTCTACATCATCTCCAAGGCCTCTCCGATGAGTTGTGAGTAGTTTACCACAGATCTTCGGGTCCATAGTTATTAGCTAGATGGCTTCTTCTCTCTCTTTGAATCTCAATACAAAGTTCTCCTCGATCTTCTTGGAGATCTATTTGATGTAACTCTTTTTACGGTATGTTTGTCGAGATCAGATGAATTGTGGGTTTATGATCAAGTTTATATATGAGAAATATTTGAATCTCTTCTGAATTCTTTTATGTATGATTGGTTATCTTTGCAAGTCTCTTTGAATTATCAGTTTGGTTTGGCCTACTAGATTGTTCTTTCTTGCAATGGGAGAAGTGCTTAGCATTGGGTTCAATCTTGCGGTGTCCTTTCCCAGTGACAGCAGGGGTAGCAAGGCACGTATTGTATTGTTTCCATCGAGGATAAAAAGATGGGGTTTATATCATATTGCTTGAGTTTATCCCTTTACATCATGTCATCTCTCTTAATGCGTTACTCTGTTCTTCATGAACTTAATACTCTAGATGCAGGCAGGAGTCGGTCGATGTGTGGAGTAATAGTAGTAGATGCAGGCAAGAGTCGGTCTACTTGTCACGGACGTGATGCCTATATACATGATCATGCGCCTAGATATTCTCATAACTGTTCACTTTTCTATCAATTGCTCCGCAGTAATTTGTTCACCCACCGTAATACTTATGCTATCTTGAGAGAAGCCAGTAGTGAAACCTATGGTCCCCGGGTCTATCTTTTATCATATTAGTTTCCCATCTACTTTTATTTGCATATTTACTTTCCAATCTATATCATAAAAATACCAAAAATATTTATCTTATCTTATTGTCTCTATTAGATCTCACTTTCGCAAGTTACCGTGAAGGGATTGACGACCCCTTTATCGCGTTGGTTGCGAGGTTCTTGTTTGTTTGTGTAGGTACGAGGGATTTCTGTGGAGCCTCCTACTGGATTGATACCTTGGTTATCAAAAACTAAGGGAAATACTTGCGCTACTTTGCTGCATCACCCTTTCCTCTTCAAGGGAAAACCAATGCAGCGCTCAAGAGGTAGCAAGAACCCAAGCTTGTGAAAATGCCAAGCTATTTATACAAAAAGTTAAAAGATGGCATGATAAAAGAATCCAAAAGTGCGAGTTCGAAGTTGAAGAATATGTTATTTTATACAACTCTTGTTTCAGATTCTTTGCAGGAAAACTCCTCTCCAAATGGAAAGGACCCTATGTTATTGAGGAAGTTCATCGATTTGGATCTATCAAAATATATAATGCCGAAGGTACTAACCTAAAGGTTGTTAACGGACAACGATTAAAACATTATATCTCAGGTACGCCCATTAATGTTGAAAGCAATATTATTCAAACTATGACACTGGAATAACACATAAAAGAAACCTTCCGAAACACAACAGAATCATGAAAAAGAGGAGGTATGTGATACCGTAAGTAAACGGACTCCGAAAAATCTGCAAAAATATTTTCTGTCCGTTCTGGAATATAACAAACAATAGGAAAATAAGAAACAACCAAGAAGGGACCCCTGGTGGGCGCTAGACACCAGGGCGCGTCTGGCTTGCCAGGCGTACCCACGTGGGCTGTGCCCACCTCGGGTACCTTCCGGACTCTGTTTTTCTTCCGTTTGCTTGTTTTCGAAGTTAAAAAAAATCTTTATATACCCCCCGAACCCATTGACCTCTGTATCGCAGAAAAATCCTCCGTTTTCATTTCTTGCTGTTTTCTAACAGATCTAATCCACCATGGCCGCTCCAAGTTCCTCCGAGGACAAGTTCTTCGAGAACGTCATCAACCCATATTTGCGGGAGGTGATGCAGTACCCTCAAGCCATCCAGATGCGTGAGGGGGTGCTCCACATCTGTGATGTGCAAGGCCTCAAGGGAACTGGATCCATGGAGGCCAGGCTTGAAGCTATGGAGAAGGAAGTCTTCCGGTGCAGGGGGATGGTGGAACGTGGACTCAATGCCAATCACCTCATGATCGCGGACTACACCCGTGATCTCAAGGTGGATGGCAAGTCCATGAAGGACATCGTATTCTCCTTCAACGAGCAAATCAACTTTCTCCAAAGCCAGATCTACGACCTTCAAAACCAAGTCTTTGAATATGAGGCAAGGTTTAAAGGTATGAGTTTGGCTGCCAGTTGCAGGACCCGAGAGACTCACTCATCCTCTTAATGATGGTGAGCCTCTTCCATGGAAACCCGAGGACAAGATCGCTACCACTTCACCACCACCACCTCCTTCTTCATCAACCAAAGAAAATTGAGTATCGGGTATGGGCACTCCCCTTGGCTTTCGCCAAGCTTGGGGGAGGTGCCCCGGTATTGTATCACCTCCACTATCTTTTGCTTTTACTTTTCTTAGTTTGATCCATAGTTATCTTTTGCTTTAGATGAATAAAAGTTTAGTTTGATCCTTTCTTTTCGAGAGTTTGCTTAGTGATCTATCCTTGTAATCGTGTGCGAGATTTATAATAAAGTTTAGTTTGAGTTTTGCTTTCTTTACTTTCATGTTTCAATAAAAAGAAAGGAAATAAATGCAAAAGATCATATGCTAATCTTATGGTAAGTAATGATGTCACACAAGGAAAAGTATAAGTAGAAAATTTTATTGTAGATTGACAAACATAGCATTGGTCAATTATGAAATTCATGAAAGAATTAATAAGGGAAGAGAAGATTCACATGCAAATACGCTATCTTGGAAATATTTTGTGATTGTGAGCACCCATTAAAATATTATATGTCAAAATTGTTGACGTTGGACACGGAAGACAATGTAATGATTTATGTTTGTTCATATTCACATAGAAGCTATATTGTCCTAAATCCTTCAACATGTGGTGTTTGCCCCCTATCTTTGCTAGCCAAAAATTCTGCACCAAGTAGAGATACTACTTGTGCATGCAAAAACCCTTAAACCCAAATCTTGTTTTGAGAGTCCACCATACCTACCTATGGATTGAGTAAGATCCTTCAAGTAAGTTGTCATCGGTGCAATAAGGCAATAAAAATTTCTTCTAAAAGTGTTGGATCATTTAGTGTAAGAGAAAATTGAGCATTGTACAAACTTGTGATGGTGAATAATAAAAGCGACAAACTTCATAATAAACGTTGCCATCATAAGGGGCAATATAACATGACGTTCTCTTGCACTAAGGGATTGAGCATACAAACAAAAAGCGCATCGCAACCTCTGCTTCCCTCCATGAAGGGCCTATCTTTTACTTTTATGTATTTACTTTCATGCAAGAGTCAAAGTTCTTCTCTCTATTCCTTTTTATTTTCTCTTTTGGCAAGCATCATGTGGTGAGGAAAGATCTAGGCACATATATCCAGTTGAATCTGGGTAGCATGAGTTATTATTGTTGACATCACCCTTGAGGTGAATACGTTGGGAGGCGAAACTATTGATACGTCTCCAACGTATCTATAATTTTTGATTGTTCCATGCTGTTATATTATCATTCTTGGATGTTTTACAATCATTTTATAGTCATTTATATCATTTTTTGGTACTAACCTATTGACATAGTGCCCAGTGCCAGTTGCTATTTTCCGCATGTTTTTTACATCGCAGGAAACCAATACCAAACGGAGTCCAGACACAGCGAAACCTTTTTTGAATTTTTTGCGCCAGAAGACATCCAGTGGGCTAGGAACACACCTGAGGGGAGCACAACCCACCAGGGCGCGCCTAGGGGCCCAAGCGCACCCCGTTGGGTTTTACCCTCCTTGTTGGCCTCCCGCACCGCCTCTTTGGTATATAAATACCCCAATATTCCAGAAATCGTAGGGGAGTTGATGAAAATCAATTCCAGCCACCACAGAGTCTAGAAACACCAATCTAGACACCATCACGGAGGGGTGCATCATGTCCATTGGTGCCTCTCCGATGATGTGTGAGTAATTCTTTGTAGACCTACGTGTCCGTTGTTAGTAGCTAGATCGCTTCCTCTCTCTCTCAATCTCTCTCTCTCTCTCTTGATTATCAATACAATGGTCTCTTGGAGATCCATATGATGTATGTCTCTTTGCCGTGTGTTTGTTGGGATCCGATGAACTTTGAGTTTATGATCAGATCTATGTTTTTATCCATGAAAGTTATTTGAGTCTTCTTTGATCTCTTATATGCATGATTGATTATAGGCTCGTATTTATTCTCCGATATTTGGGTTTTGTTTGGCCAACTTGATCTATTTATCTTGCAATGGGAAGAGGTGCTTTGTGATGGGTTCGATCTTACGGTGCTTGATCCGAATGACAGATAGGGAAATGACACGTATGTATCGTTGCTATTAAGGATAACAAGATGGGGTCTATTTCTACATAAATAGATCTTGTCTACATCATGCCATCGTTCTTATTGCATTACTCCATTTTTCCATGCACTTAATACACTAGATGCATGCTGGATAGCGGTCGATGTGTGGAGTAATAGTAGTAGATGCAGGCAGGAGTCGGTCTACTAATCTTGGACGTGATGCCTATATAATGATCATTGCCTGGATATTGTCATGATTATTTGAAGTTCTATCAATTGCCCAATAATAAATTGTTTTCCCACTGTTTGCTATTTTTTCTCGAGAGAAGCCACTAGTGAAACCTACGCCCCCTGAGTCTCTTTTCATCATATTTGCCTTTGCGGTCTATTTTCCTTTGCTTTTATTTTCAGATATATTAAACCAAAAATATGTCAGGACCCCAATTCCAAGTCACACCGATCTAGCATGTAACACATCATATCGGTTTGCGGCCTCATGCACGGTATTCCCACGGGTGCCACCTTACCTGGCCCAGGACCATTTGCTCCTTTTGGCTCACGTATATGATAGTGTCGCTAGCATCCTTATGACAGAGAACCCGGGCCGACATGACTAGTCGTAAACCCAAGGTGGCGCTAACTTACAGGGACATGCATACATGACCCAGCAACGAACGTGTCGATCAACAACGTTTGAACCCAAGTCATAGCAAGCTACAAGGACTTAAAGGAACAACGCATGATATCTCCCTGAAGGGACAGACACAATAATGAAGAAGGACACATGCCGACCAGCCTAAGTGTTCTGGAGCAGTAGCAAGCTACCATGGCTCAGTGGAAGCACTAGGAGACATTTCCTGGTAAGAGAGGCTACCAAGAATAAACAACTAGGCCGTCGGATCCCACACATACCAAGCATTTCAAATCATACACACAATATGCTCGATACATGCAAATACAACATGGCATCAGGACAAAACTCTACAACTCAAAGTACTTTATTTAAAAGACTCCGGAGAACCATACATAACATATCCATACAGATAGGGGTCACACGACCCGATACTCAAGTCATACAAACATACAAGCACATGCGGAAGCAAACTTGTCTGAGTACAGACAACTAGAAAAAAAGAAAGCTTGATGAAGCCTGTCTATATACAAAGGCCCTTCACAAGCTCAGGGTCACCACCTGGGTGTCAAGCTACTCATCAACATCGAGATCTACATAAAACCCATCAGAAGGGGTAGCGTTCTTCTCTGCAACAGTAATTAAGCAAACATGAGTACAAAGGTACTCAGCAAGACTTACATCAGATCCTACATACATGCAACATTATCAACCAAGGGGTGGTGGAGTTTATTGCAGCAAGCCATCTTTGACTCTTGGCTAGTCTACCCTACGAGACACTTTATCTTGTAAAGATTTTGCGCACACGAGTCCACTACTCACCACAACAATACTCTACCGCGTATCCTCTCCCGTCATCCTACGGAAGGGCCATCCACGACACTCACACTTGTCTTGAGGCTTTTAGGAGTATCAATTAACTTGTCTATGAACTGTATATGCAACCAAGTGGTCCTTTACTGCAGACGTGGCTATTCGAATAGATGATGTTAACCCTGCAGGGGTGTACTTCTTCACACATGTTTCCACCACTTAGCGTCTGCACACGACATGTGCTCGGCAGACTTCAAGAGAAAGCCGACGTGGGTGTAGACCACGACCTGACTAACCGCACAAGTCCCTAGTCCAGGTTTATCGCCTATTCAGGTTCCATCCATAGGGAGTCCGGCTGAGGTTTCCACTATGGGCCCGAACAATGTGTGCAGGGTTCCCGAGGCACCAAACGGGCACCTCGGTACACCGGGCCACGTACCTGCCGCTTCACAACCCACCCCGAGGGTCAGTGCTGTGCACGGCCTCCAGTAAACTACAAACACCAGAAACTACTTGCAACTCCTAGACAGAGGACAAGGGGGGTTAATAAATCGAGCGGGGTCATATTTCAGGTCCAAATGCATGGTAGTATCTGATGTTAAATCACACATACAGATCTCAGTTTTTAGGGACGGTTCCAACAAAACAGCCCACCATGTACTCCTACATGGCCTCTTATCGATACCTTTACCAAATCGTGTTCAACACCTCACTCTTATCACCGACATAAACATTTCACTCTAGCCCATCACCCAGATGAACCAGACCTGACACGACTCTAAGCATAGCAGGCATAGCAAGGTAGGAAACACAAACATGGCTCAATCAACTCCTACACATGCTAGTGGGTTTCATCTAGTTACTGTGGCAATGATAGGTCATGCAGAGGAAATGGGTTCAACTACCGCAACACACATCAGTTTGAAACATTGTTGTCTAAAATGCAGTAAATGAGAGCAGGAGCAAGAACATGGGATTTTATCGATATGATCAAATGGTGGTTGCTTGCCTGACAGAGTGGTCGAGGGGTACTGTCCTTCAGTTGGATACTCATGGATATCCTTAGGAGCAGAACCTACCGCAGAGAATACACCGGTAACACAATCAATACACGACGATATGCAACAATATGATGCATGCATATGACATGACAAAATGAGTGTGTTGGGCTAATGCAACTACAAACAGGGTAGTTTGAGTCATTTTGAACCAAAGGTTCAACTCCAAACCCAAACTATGAATTCAAATAGTGCATTATAATGTTTTGATCTAAACAGCAGGGTTAAGTTGTTTAAACATGCATGAAACTAGTACATATGGATAGATTGGATTTTCTGATCATTTTTCATATATAAATCTTTTCATTTGGATCTACAAATTAATTTCTATGATTTTTGAAGTTTATAACAATTTCTGGAATTTCCTGAATAAGTTTAAATCCAGAAAAGTCATTATTGCGTCAGCACTGCATCAGCAGGTTAACATGGCGGTCCAGGTCAAACCTGACTAGTGGGGCCCACTAGTCAGTGACTTAGTTAGTTAACTAACTAATTAAGGTTAGATTAGTGGCTAACCTATGTTTGACCAGGGGCGGGGCCCACATGTTAGTGACCCAGGGAGGTCAATCCCTGGTTAAAGTGGGTTAAATTAATGGTGTTTAGCCGCCGGCGATGACCGAACGCGGCGGAGAACGCGGGATTCGCACTCCGGCGACCAAATGGACGGCGGAGGCCATCTACGCGAGGCCTGGAGCGAGCCACATCCAGTGGTGGTGGTGGTTGGGCTCGGGGATGCCGGAAACGATGCCGGCGACGATGTTGGCGGCTGCCGGAGCTCGGGCGAGCTCGAAGTCATTGCTACGGTGAATGTGGAGGCGTGCAGTTAGCTCCTACAAGCTCTACGCATTGCGGTGAGCCAAGTGGACAAGTCAATGGAGCCGCTGCGTGGCCGGAGCCATGTTGGCAGCGAGCTCAGGCGTCGGCGCATGCGGTTGAGCTTGGTGCATTTGCTATGGCGCGCGGCAGCGAGAATGGGGAGGGGGGGAGGAGCAGAAGCTCATAGCGGTCACGATAGAAGGGTCAGCGGGGTCGGGGACGAGCTAGAGTAGTCAGAGCGGCGAAGGGGATCTCCGACGATGGTGGATCTGAGCGAGCTCGATGCAGTGACTCCAGGACGAACGAGCGCTCGGGGCTCAGTCTGCTCGACGAAGTGGACGACGACATAGCTCCTGGACACGGCATGGCGACAAGGAGGCGACGGTGGCTGCGGCTACGTCGATGACGCGGGCGCGGTTGCGTCGGCCATGGCGGGGAAGAGCGAGGGAGAGGAGCAGGGGGAGAATGAGGTGTCGGGGAGGTCGGGACGAGCTCGGGGAGATCATCCATGCACCGAAGCGGCGTCCAGGTGAGGCAGGCGACCAGGGTGGTGGCATGGCTAGCTCGGGCGCGCGGGCACGCAACTCCCTGCCTGCCTGGCGGGAGCTAGCAAGTGACTGTCATGGGCCAGCACAATGCTGGGCTGGCCAGTGGGCTGCCAGGTGGGTTGCCAGGTAAGTCACTCTTTTCCCTTTTTTTCTTTCTGTTTTCTATTATTTTGTAAACTGTTGGGCTTTATTTAAAATACCATAACACTTTCAAAAATCATGAAACTTCTTGAGGGCACTGTTTGGAATATTTCCAATAGCCATCATTTCATTTCATGATTATTTGGACATTTAAAATAATTTATAAAATTTAAATGCCCAAATGCAAATAACATATGATTTAATTCAGTGACCCAAGTTGATCTAGAAAAATGTGAACCATTTTTGGCAAAGGTTCTAGACCAAGACAAAGATGATGAACATTTTTGAAGGGCATTTCAGGTTCATTGAAAAAGTATTTTAGTAAACCCTAGTTGGATTAAGTGGTGTTGGGGTTTCTGCCATCCCCATTTCAGGTTTCTAAAAATTTAAACATGATGCACTCACTCTAATGCATGCAATGACTAGGGTTGGGCCAAAATACAAAAATACCTTGCTGCAATTTATTTGTTCCACGATCTATTTATCCTATCTACCAACTTTATCTCACGTTATTTGCCTATCTTGAGGCCCCGTACCTGAAAGGGATTGACAACCCCTTTAACACGTCGGGTTGCGAATATTTGTTATTTGTGTGTAGGGGCTATTTACGTGGTGTGAGGAGGTTCTCCTATTGGTTCGATAACCTTGATCTCATCACAGAGGGAAATACCTACCGTTGCTATACTACATCATCCCTTCCTCTTTGGGGACATACCGACGTAGTTCTAGTATATATCAAAAGGAATTTCTGCACCGTTGCCGGGAAGGATCTTCAACATCAACTAGGTTCCTAATCACAAATCTCATCTCCTTGCAATTTACATTATTTGCCATTTGCCTCTCGTTTTCCTCTCCCCCACTTCACAAAAATTTGCCTTTTTATTTGATTTCGCTCTCTTTTTTGTTTGTCGTTTTCTCGTCAGGTCTGTTTTTGGGTGCAATCTTATTGTGTAGTCATTCATGACTCAAGAGAACACCAAGTTGTGTGATTTCTCAAATACCAACAACAATGATTTTATTAGCACCCCGATTGCTCCTCCCGCCACTAGTGCGGAGTCTTGTGATATTAATACTGCTTTGCTGAATCTTGTTATGAAAGATCAATTTGCTGGTACTCCTAATGAGGATGCCGCGTCCCATCTTAACACATTCATAGAATTATGCGATATGCAAAATAAAAAAAGATGTGGACAATGATGGAATTGTGCGATATGCAAAAGAAAAAAGATGTGGACAATGATGTTATGAGGTTGAAATTATTCCTGTTTGCTTTACGAGATCATGCAAAAATTTGGTTTTCTTCTTTGCCTCGCAATAGTATAGATTCTTGGAACAAGTGCAAGGATGCTTTTATTACTGAGTATTTTCTGCCTG
Organism: Triticum aestivum; assembly: GCF_018294505.1. Classification (NCBI taxonomy): domain Eukaryota; kingdom Viridiplantae; phylum Streptophyta; class Magnoliopsida; order Poales; family Poaceae; genus Triticum; species Triticum aestivum. Next base: position 481,236,985 of record NC_057798.1, on the reverse strand, counting down.
CAAAAATTATTTCCCTTAGAACCCAGATCATGAATTTCAAGCAACTTTAACATGAGCATGTTGCACAATCTTGGGGAAGGATGAAATTGATGCTAAGGAATTGCCCAACTCATGGGTTAAATCTTTGG
>NC_057798.1:481107558-481236521 GCF_018294505.1 Triticum aestivum | reverse complement strand
GGAAATTACTTTGGGTGAAGCTACTAAATTGTGAGACAATATTATGGCAAATTACTCACAATGGCATACCGAAAGCGCTCCTACTAGTAAAAAAGTCAATTGGGTAGAAGAAGTAAATTCTTTGAGTGAAAAAGTTGACGCTATTATGATGTTGGTTGCTAATAAAAGTGCTCCTATTTATTTTAATGATGTGCCTTTGTCTAATTTGATTGAGAAAAATAGTGATGCCATAGATGTGAATTTTATCTCGCGAAACAATTTCACTAACAATGCTTATAGAGGAAATTTTAATCCTAGGACTTTTCCTAGTAATTCCTCTAATGATTATGGTAGTTTGTATGGTAATCCTACTTTTAATAATAGTAGAAACACCTCTGATCTTGAGAACAATATTAAAGAATTTATCAATACTCAAAAAGCTTTCAATACTTCGATAGAATAAAAGTTGAATAAAGTTGATGATTTGTCTAGAAGTATTGATAGAATTTCTCATGATGTAGAAACTCTCAAGATGAAAATTTTTGTGCCTAAAGTTGAAGAATCAATTAAATCTCTTTATGTATCTATGGATGAAAGTAAGAAAGCAATGCTATGATTAGAGCTAAAAGAGAATTTTTAGAAAGATTGTTTTCTAGTGATTATTTTCATAAAAGTGATGAAGATCTTAAAATGATTGGTGTTTCTTCTATTGATTCTTTGTTTAGTAAAATTAAGATTGATGAAAAAGGGACTGGAGAAGAGTCAACTTTAGTTATAAGGCGTCCCTATGATTCGGAGGGTGAAAATCTTGTTGAGAAAGTTGATAAAAGTGGGTTTGAAGAGGTTAAGACTTTAACTAGTGATGCACCCACTATTTTGGATTACAAAGACTTTATTTATGATAGTTGCTCTTTGGTTGATTGTATTTCTTTGTTGCAATCCATGATAAATTCACCCCATGCTTATGAACAAAATAAAGCTTTTACTAAACATATTGTTGATGCTATGATGAAAGCTTTTGAAGAAAAATTGGAATTAGAAGTTTCAATTCCTAGAAAATTGCATGATGAATGGGAACCTACCATTAAAGTCAAGATTAAAAATTATGAGTGTTTTGCTTTATGTGACTTGGGTGCTAGTGTTTTTACAATTTCAAAATCTTTATGTGATGTGCTTGGTCTTACCGATATTGAAGAATGCTCTTTAAATTTGTACTTGGCGGATTCTACTATTAAAAAGCCTATGGGAAGAATCAATGATGTTCTTATTCTTGCAAATAGGAATTATGTGCCCATAGATTTTATTGTTCTTGATATCGATTGCAATCCGTCTTGTCCAATTATTCTTGGTAGACCGTTTTTACGTACTATTAGTGCCGTGATTGATATGAAAGGAGGCAATATTAAATTTCAATTTCCACTAAGGAAGGTAATGGAACACTTCCCTAGAACAAAAATTAGGCCACCATATGAATCAATCATGAGGGCATCATATGGATCTAGAACCAAAGATGACAAAACTTAGATCCTACGCGTTATGCCTAGCTAGGGGCGTAAAATGATAGCGCTCGTTGGGAGGCAACCCAACTTAGATCCTACACATTATGCCTAGCTTGATGTTTTCAATAAAATACCCAATTATACCTCTGGTTAGATGTGTTTTTTGGTTTAAATTAGTGTTTGTGCCAAGCAAGGCCTTTGGGATGATTTGGGTGAAAGCTGATTTGATCTTCCTGAAAAACAGAAACTTTTGCTCACATTTTTTTATCTGAAGAGTGCTTTTGAGTTGATTCTTTTTGAAGAAGATTAATAAACAAATTATTCACGTCGTCCGAATTTTTCAGAAGTTTTGGAGTTACAGAAGTATTCGAAGTAGTCAGATTGCTACAGACTGTTCTGTTTTTGATAGATTCTATTTTCTTTGCGTCGTGTGCTTGTTTTGATGATTCTATGGTTTTCTTTGATGAGTTTTTGCCATAGAAATGTTGGAATACAGTATATATAATGCAAAAAATAAAATATGAATAGGTTTCCAACAGTACTTATAGTAGTGGTTTGCTTTCTTATACTAGCGGATCTCACAGAGGTTTTGTTGAGTTCTGTGTGATTGAAGTTTTCAAGTTTTGGGTGATCTTATGATGGATGAAGGAATAAGGATTGGCAAAAGGCTAAGATTGGGGATGCCCGAGGCACCCCAAGATAATATTCAAGAAGTAGCAAGCAACTAAGCTTGGGGTGCCCCCGAGTGGCATCCCCTCTTTCTTCTAACAACCATTGGTATTTTACTTGGAACTATATTTTTATCCATCACATATTATGAGTTTTGCTTGGAGCGTCTTGTATGATATGAGTCTTTGCTTGTTTTGCTTTGTGTTTTAAGTGTTGAATTCTTGCTGAACACACCTTTTTGAGAGAGCCAAAAATTATGCTATGCTTGCTCCTATAATTCACTTAAATTTTTAGAGCCTTGGATTTGCTCTAGTGCTTCACTTATATGTTTTTGAGCATGGTGTGCTTTGTTAATTTTGAAGAAATGCTCTCATGCTTCACTTATATTTATTTGGGAGTTAGTATTTTTTAAGAAATTCTCTCTTGCTACACTTAGATTATTTTGAGAGAGAAATATTATGCTCATGTTCTTCACTTAAATTTGTTTGAGCTTATCAACATATGAAAATAGTCCCAAAGTGATAGATATCGAAGGAGGATATAATAAAAACTTTCATGAAGATCATTGGACAAAATAAACTTGATTCTTAGTAATGGTTTTGAGATATGACAATATGATATGTGAGTCATGTTGATGAGTAATTATGCTTTAGTAAGAATATTGATGTTATGGTTTGTGATTCCCTATGCAAGCACGTAAGTCAATAGTTATGCAATGAAATTTATATCCTACTTGTGGTGCATTACTTGGTGTTACTTACGCTCAATGCTTGGGTATGAGATTTTTCGTTTCTTGGTTGGTTGCTTCTCAATCTATTTGCTAGCCTTCATTTTACACTAAGTATGATCACTACTTGTGCATCCAAAACCCTTTAAACTAGTTTTGCCATATGAGTCCACTATACCTACCTATATGCGGTATTTCCATGCTGTTCTAAGCAAATTTGCATGTGCCATCTCTAATTTTCAAAATAAATTTCCCTTTTCTGTGCTCTACCGGTCGCGGGCGGTGAGGGATGGCCAATATTTTCCATGCTAGATGTGTTATTCTCATGATGAGTGTTTATTCACTTGTCATTTCATGAGAGTATGACAAAGGTATTAGGGATGCCCAGTCCTGAAATGAAAAATGAATTTACTTTGTGTTGTCAAATAATAAATTCCTTGGAAATTGTTGGTATGGAGGGCAACCGTGGATACGGTTAGCCATGGAAAGTGAAAGTAATGGTGGAAAAAGGAATAAACTTTATTTTCTGTTTGGGAACCACCTATAATGTATCTAGCATGGAAAGTGTTGGGAGCTCTAAGTCGTTTTCATTGGTGGGAAAAGTATGCCTCTCAAAATGTTTTTATCTCTCAGATTTAGCTATGAGCTCTGGCACCTCTACAAATCCCTACTTGCCTCTGCGAAGGGCTTTTCTTTTACTTATGCAATTTTTATTTTGAATTTGAGTCTCCATCTTCTCTTATAAAGCACCAACTAAGGGGCACTATAATCATATTTAAGCATTGGGTGTAGCTAATATTCGAGTGTGTTTCATGAATGGATCAATGATTGAGCATAATGGGCTAGGGATAATTTGCTTTAGTGTTGATATTTTGAAAGACATGGTTGCTTGTTGATATGCTTGAGTATTAAAGTCTTCATGTCAAAACTAGACTGTTGCTTTGAACCATATAAAAGTCCAAATGTCCATGCTATAAAGAAAAGAAATGCGATGAACATGTTAGGCAACATCCCACATCAAAAATTCTGTTTTTATAATTTACCAACTCGAGGACGAGCAGGAATTAAACTTGGAGATGCTGATACGTCTCCAACATATCTATAATTTTTATTGTCCCATGCTGTTATATTATCATTCTTGGATCTTTTACAATCACTTTATAGTCGTTTTATATCATTTTTTGGTACTAACCTATTAACATAGTGCCCAGTGCCAGTTGTTGTTTTCTGCATGTTTTTTACATCGCAGGAAATCAATAACAGACGGAGTCCAAATGTAGCGAAACTTTTTGTGGATTTTTTTGGGCTAGAAGACATCTAGTGGGCCAGGAATGCACCTGAGGGGAGCTCCGAGGGGAGCACAACCCACCAGGGTGCGCCTGGGGGCCCAGGCGCGCCCCAGTGGGTTGTGCGCTCCTCGTTGGCCTCCCGCACCGCCTCTTTGCTATATAAATACCCCAATATTCTAGAAACCCTAGGGGAGTCAACGAAAATTAATTCCAGCTGCCGCAGAGTCCAGAAAACACCAGATCCAATCTAGACACCATCACGGAGGGCTGGATCATGTCCATTGGTGCCTCTACGATGATGCGTCAGTAGTTCTTTGTAGACCTACAGGTCTGTAGTTTGTAGCTAGATGGCTTCCTCTCTCTCTCTCTCTCTCTTGATTATTAATACAATGGTCTCTTGGAGATCCATATGATGTAAGTCTTTTTGCGGTGTGTTTGTTGGGATCCGATGAACTTTGAGTTTATGATCAAATCTATGTTTTTATCCATGAAAGTTACTTGAGTCTTCTTTGATCTCTTATATGCGTGATTGATTATAGCTTCGTTTTCTTCTCTGATATTGGGTTTTGTTTGGCCAACTTGATCTATTTATCTTGCAATGGGAAGAGGTGCTTTGTGATGGGTTCGATCTTACGGTGCTTGATCCCAGTGACAGAAAGGGAAACGACATGTATGTATCGTTCCTACTAAGGACAACAAGATGGGGTCTATTTGTACATAAATAGATCTTCTCTACATCATGTCATCGTTCTTATTGCATTACTCCATTTTTCCATGAACTTAATACACTAGATGCATGCTGGATAGCGGTTGATGTGTGGAGTACTAGTAGTAGATGCATGCAGGAGTCGATCTACTAATCTTGGACGTGATCTATATAATGATCATTGCCTGGATATCGTCATGACTATTTGAAGTTCTATCAATTTCCCAACAGTAATCTTTTTCCCACCGTTTGCTATTTTTTCTTGAGAGAAGCCACTAGTGAAACTTACGGGCCCCGGGTCTCTTTTCATCATCTTTGCCTCTGCGATATATTTTCCTTTGCTTTTATTTTCATATCTATTAAACCAAAAATACAAAAATACCTTGCTGCAATTTATTTTTTCCATGGTCTCTTTATCATATCTACCACTTTTATCTCACGTTATTTGCCTATCTTGAGGCGTCGTACCCGAAAGGGATTGACAACCCCTTTAACACGTTGAGTTGCGAGTATTTGTTATTTGTGTGCAGGGGTTGTTTATGTGGAGTGTGGAGGTTCTCCTACTGGTTCGATAACCTTGGTCATCACTGAGGGAAATACCTACCGTCGCTATACTCCATCATCCCTTCCTCTTTGGGGAAATACCGACGTAGTTCTAGCAGACATCAATTCTAAGCCCCTATCTTTCTATGTGTATGGTTGAATCGTTTTGCTCATGTGTATGCGGTGAGTATTAGCAATCATAGAAGACTATATGATGGTTGAGTATGTGGACTTGCCTAAAGGCTCCGATACATGACCCTTCTTGAAAATATGATGAATTGTAGTTGCAAAGTTGACTGAGAACATAGTTTCTTGGTTTCCAATAGAGTTTATACTTTATACTTCGATGCAGTGGTGAATTGTTACATATTCATGAGAAGTCTATGATAAAAGTTCTATGATAAATTTTTTATGTTAAAGTTTGTTGTTGTTATAATAATTTACATGATGCTTCTATGTCCGTATTTGTTTTTATCGACACCTCTCTCTCTAAGCATGTGGACATGTTTTTTGATTTCAGTTTTCGCTTTAGGACAAGCGAGGTCTAAGCTTGGGGGAGTTGATACGTCCATTTTGCGTCATGTTTACCTACTGTTATTTATATTGTTTTTATGCATAATAGTGCTTTTTGGAGTAATGCTAATGCCTTTTCTCTCATAATTTGCTAGGTTTACAGAAGGAGGAAGAATTCCGGCAGCTGGAATTCTGGACCTGAAAAAGCTACGTCAGGCTACCTATTCCACACAACTCCAAATGAGTTGAAACTTCACAAGGAGTTTTTATGGAATAAATAAGAAACTAGAGCAAATAACTACCGGAGGGGGGCCACCTGGTGAGCACAAGACACCATGGTGTGCCAGGGCCCTAGGCAGGCCCTGGTGGGTTGTGCTCAGCCCAGCCCACCTCTGGTACCCCTCTTATGCTATTTAAGTCATTTTGACCTAGAAAAAAAATAGGGAGAGGACTTTCGGGACGAAGTTCCATCGTATCGAGGCGAAACTTGGGCAGGAGCACTTTTGCCCTCCGGTGAAGCGATTCCGTCGGGGGAACTTCCCTCCCGGAGGGGGAAATCATCGTCATCATCAACACCAACAACTCTCCCATTTGTGGAGGGCAATCTCCATCAACATCTTCAACAGCACCATCTCCTCTCAAACCCTAGTTCATCTCTTGTGTTCAATCTTTGTACCGAAACTATAGAATGGTGCTTGTGGGTGACTAGTAGTGTTGATTACATCTTGTAGTTGATTACTATATGGTTTATTTGGTGGAAGATTATATGTTCAGATCCATTATGCTATTTAATACCCCTCTGATCTTGAGCATGATTATCATTTGTGAGTAGTTACTTTTGTTCTTGAGGTCACGGGAGAAATCATGTTGCAAGTAATCATGTGAACTTGATATGTGTTCGATATTTTGATGATATGTATGTTGTGATTCCCTTAGTGATGTCATGTGAACGTCCACTACATGACACTTCACCATATTTTGGCCTAAGGGAATGGATTGTGGAGTAGTTACTAGATGATGGGTTGCAAGAGTGACAGAAGCTTAAACCCTTGTTTATGCGCTATTCCGTAAGGGACCGATTGGATCCAAAAGTTTAAAGCTATGGTTAGAATTTATTCTTAATACTTTTCTCGTAGTTGCAGATGCTTGCGAGGGGGTTAATCATAAGTAGGAGGTTTGTTCAAGTAAGAACAACACCTAAGCACCGGTCCACCCACATACCAAATTATCAAAGTAGCGAACATGAATCGAACCAACATGATGGAAGTGACCAGATGAAATTCACGTGTACCCTCAAGAACACTTTTCTTATCATAAGAGACCATTTTGGTCTGTCCTTTGCCTCAAAAGGATTGAGCTACCTTGCTGCACTTTTGTTACTACTACAATTACTTGATAATTACAAATTATCTTGCTATCAAACTACTTTGTTACTTACAATTTCAGGACTTGCACACATTACCTTGCTGAAAACCACTTGTCATTTCCTTCTTCTCCTCGTTGGGTTCAAAACTCTTACTTATCGAAAAGGCTACAATTGATCCCATATACTTGTGGGTCATCACCCGCCCAGTTGATACCCTGCTCTCCTCTAGACAACAAGAAAAACATCGCTCAAGAAAAACTCTGCTCACACCTCAAAAATACAAATACTGCTCGAGCTGTTGGGTCCCAGCTGTCGGCCACTCCTTGTGCAATTCTCTCATTTATTGGCTATAAGGTCGACATTGGTGTGGGACCATGATGTCAGGAAACCAGGAGGAAGCAAAAAAATTATAGTTGTATATAATAAGGATTCACTTGCGTATGTGCGGCTATGGCCCTGGTGGGTCCCCACTGTCGTCCTCTTCAAGTAAAGTCATCTCCTGATTCCTCATGTTCGTTGACCATGTTGACAATGTGAGACGGAGGCGCCATAGTGATCGCAACAACTCGAAGGACGACAGAGAGGGCCTCACGGGCCCTATAGATGGTCTGATACAGCGCCCGCTGCTCATTCAGGAAGCCAGGATCATAGGGCCACATGTCCACAACAGCATTGTCGTTCACTTGTTCGCAAGCAATTCGTCCTTCCGTGAGCCGGTGCTTGTTAAGGAGACGGAGGTTACAACATAGGTCCTCCTGTGCTGGTAGCTCTTCCGCCATTAGGGCGTCGAAGTGCGTACGCACCTGCTCTATGGTGAACACGGCATGAACCGGCTTGGGCGGTGGCGCCGGCTCCTGGTCGGAAGCCACGTCCATCGTCTGATTGTCGTCGCTCAACTCGTCAAGCTCGCTGGTGAGTCAGCATATGTCCGGCTACTGGACCGACCCACTGCCAAGCACGAGTCTGACCGCCCTGGCCCAGCCAAACCGCCTCCCTCGCCCGCACAAGCTTTCCGCCCGAAACGGTCAGCGCCGCTCGCGCCGCTTCCTGGTGCAGGCAATTGCTCATCGTTCAAACGACACAAGTGCCATCCGTCCATCCATCTGCCGCCCACATTAATGATATGCAGTTGCCGAGGCAGCTACTCCGATGCCACCCATCCGTCCCTCCGCCGTCCACAATTGCTATATAAACTACTGTGCCGGCCATAGCCGCAGTCATTCGCCTTCGTTCCGTTTCTCCTGTCCACACCACTCCCACCATGGCTTCTTCGCACTCCAGCGCTCTTCGGGGCAGGAGGACGACAAACAAGAAGGAGATGGCAGCCATTGCTGCCAACTGGCTGGCCGGCAGGCAGCCGGAGGACGACGACGTCCCAATGGAGAACGTGGTAGTCGATGATCCGGCGCCAACCCCCTCCTCCGTGCCATCCTTGCCGGTGCATTGCACCATGACCATCAGCGAGGACCATGCCCAATACATAGACATGGTGAGGCAGAAGCATGAGGAGCAGCTCTAGGAGGCGCAGGCCAATGCCGCCTACAACTACCATGTCCTCCAGAAGCACCTGCAGGCGGAGGAGCAGATCACCGCGGAGCGGACGGAGCAGGAGGCGCTGCTCGAGTTGTACCGCTCCGCCTGCGAGAGCCGCCTCGCACACTGGCAGTACCGCATGCGGGTGGCAAAGGTTGCTGCCGCCTACAAAAAGGGCGATGCAGCTAGTGAGGCGTTGTTTGGCGAGACCAATGACGAGGCAGAGGACAATGTTGGCTCCGTCGAGGCCCCAACCCGCCAGTACCGAGGCGAAGGGCTTCACCATCTTCGGCGAGGCCCTGCTCTGCCGAGGCCCAATCCTGCCAACAACGAGGCAGAGGACACCGCCGGCTCCGCCGAGGCCCCGACCCGCTGACACCGGGGTGGAGGACTTCGCTGGCTTCAGCGAGGCCCTGCTCCGCTGAGGCCCCGCCCCGCCAACAACGAGGCAGAGGACATCGCTGGCTCCACCAAGGCCCCGCCCTGCCGACAATGAGGGGGAGGATTTCCGCCGCTCCACCGAGGCGCCGCCCCACCGGCTACAAGATAGAGGACATCACCGGCTCCGTCAAGGCCCCGCCCCGTTGCCAACGAGGCTACGCCACACAGAAAACGAGGAAGAGTAGAACACGGTAGGTTGCCGCCGCTCGGGTCCAAGTGAGGCCACCGCTGCTACCCTCGGTTGAAGCCAAGCTTGGCGGGTTGAACACTGACAACCGATTAGCTTCTTGGCAGTGACATGGAGTCGAAGAGCTGTGCTGGAGAAGAAGCTTCCGTTCGACTCAGCCAGACACGGGAAATGGGCGCTGGAGATCATAGATTTGGTTAATTAATTATACCTCCATCGCACCCCTTTTTAGTTGAAGAATGTATGAAATATAATGAAATCCGGCATGTTTATATGAAATCCGGCTGTGTTTGAACAAATTTAGTTCGATTAGTTCGAATTCTTGTATCACTGGCATTGGATGAATGTGCGTACTAGCATTATCCCAGGATGCACGGTGATCACCTCGTTTGCAGCAGTTTCACATGTACAAAAAGTTTGAGCGGATTTTTAGTGTGGCTGTACATTGCAATCAAACTCACAGGCCTGGCAATTCATAGAGAACATTCAAAACAATCGATGATTATGCATCTCAGTGATTCACATGTTAGAGCCAATATTTACTTCACAACTAAAGAGTAAAGAAAAATCGATCGATGTTGCTGACAACAAAGGGCGTCCCATTCGAAAATATCAAACGCATGTCTTCTTGCTAACATCAATAAAATTTGACAAGGTTATCCCATTCCAAAATATCAAATGTGTGTCTTTTTGCGTACATCAATGAGCAAACTTTGACAAGGTTTTCCCATTCCAAAATATCAAATGCCTACGATTGTGGAATGGGCGGGGTTTTTTATCAGTTCGGACATTGACATGGCACCTTGTGCTAAATAAACCAGTTGTTCTTTTTGTGCAGTTCCACCAAAATCAACCAAATTTGTGCATAGCTTGTATGATTTTGCCTTTATATGTTGCAACGCCTTGAACATATCGGCACCTCCTTTCTTGTAGCTAATTTTGTGGCTAGAGGTGGAAATGAATGATTCGAGAACATTCAATGTATTGTGCATGATGAAGTATAATGGGCACGAACCATCAGAACATTTTGTGCAGTTCCCATTGAAATCAAGATGAGCACCCCTGTTTGCATAAATACAAAAAATGATTAGTAAAGCAAAATGTATTATGAATTTACAATTTAAACATGCACCTACACGGTCCATGCAGAGCACACATTTGAAAAAAATGGAACTCACCAGAAAGAATCCTAGAACAACATTGCACTTTCCCATCACAACAAAAATGATGGAAATATGTGAGTCCTTTTGAGCTGAAGTTAGTTTGGTCTTGTGGGGAGTAATGTAACCATCCTTCAACTGCTCCTTCTGATGAGAAGGTAGACTGGGCTTCTTCATCCTGGCATAATCGGAACTAGGCACTTCACGTATTCTATATTCTTCTTAAGAGGAGGATGATCCTGTTGTGCAAAGACAAGAAAACAACTAAATGCTAGCATCCCTGTTTGCTCAAAAAAGGAAAGGAAATATTTAAAACAACCATTACATTAACAAAGGGGGTAACTGATGAAATGTATAGTCACAAAGAGATGCATCTCCTCATTATCCTCATAGGAAATGATATGATACCAAACACAACAGCTGAACTTGAACTGTATTATTACTTAATTTTATTAGTGGCTATAACGGTGGCAAACCGGTGCATCAATTTATTAGCAGCCTTAGATTAACATGCGAAACAATACCTGTTTCTCATGAGAGTAGCTAAACAGAAGCACAACACCAATAGAGATGACAAAGCTCAATCATATGGATGAAATCCGTGGGCCTGTACCAACCTTTGTCAGGAGCCTTATTGTGTAGAGCATGAAGATGAAGCACTTCTCCGGAACCATCCGTTATTATATCTATTATGCTTGCCATGCTTACTATAAACTCCTTGATTAGTTTAATGTTTCCAACATCTTCTTGTGCAGGTCCACTAAAATATATATTATCTTCAAACAAGATCCCTGTTTGCACAAGTAGAGATAATTACATATTACATTAAGAGTGGCATCAAATCACAGTGGCAAAACGATTGCTCGTTCCAGCCATACCAATAAATTAAGATACACAACTGTATGATTACTTATGTCATCACTGTTCCAGTGCTTCATTACATCACTGGGAGTTGATTTTTGTTCTTATTCCACTTGTTCTTCCCCTTCATCAGTTGTTTCAATAACAGACAAGCTTCTCCTTCAATGTAAGATCTGGCATGTCAATTAGGGAGCACAAGTATAGCGCTAAACAACAACATTACTTTTCTGATGACATTAGCAAAATACAAGCCAACCATTGTGAAATATCATTATCTTACCTCAATGGGATATTACGGTGCACATACAGATTAGAATTCTGGTCTCCTTTTGTGGAGTTCACAAAAATCAAACAACATTACCGTATAAGTAGCAGAACATATGAAAGCACACTACACAATCATGTGGAAGAAGGCCATTACTGACCTCTCATGACGTGGAATTCGAACAACTCACAAGAAGAAGATCTGAAACAAATTTGCCGACACAGATAGGAAGTCAGATCTCCTCTTGTGCAGTTCCACTAAGATCAAGCAATCAAGCAACATTGTCGGTGTGGCATTTTGGTTGCACTGCACAAAACATTCTTAAAGCAAAAGTGTTTTGTGTAGTGCAACAAAAGGTCGCAATAGCAACGAGGTGAAGTACATAACCCTGTTTACACAGAGGTTCAAAGGAAACAATTACTGGTCAATAACGGTGGATGACACAGAAGCCCACAAAAAGAAGCATCTTACTTATCTAAATGGGAAAGAAAGCAAGACAATAGCATTTCTGAAACAGTGGCATTGATTCGTATTAAAGGAGAGATTATATTAACAATAAAATTCATTAAGCATGTAATTTGCTTTTAAATTGTGGCATTGCTTCAATTTTCCAGTGGCATTATTAGATTAACAACAGGTAAAGAGTTGTATGGGACAGTGGACGCACCAGCACCATGTGCATCTACCGATGTATAAAGGGGTGATGCACAGTCTGTTGCAACAAAGAACAACCAACCAAGGAGCATATTTGTGTTGATCCTAGTTTGGTTATATTTAGACACCTTTCCCTATGTGAGGGCAGCAAATCTAGTCCTTCTCAAACTCTACAGCCTTGTCCCTCACCCACAGAAAGATTAGTTCATTATAGATGTGCGTACTGTGTTTGTCATTGTTTTCCCTTTTTGACCAACGTAGGTGCTGGATAGCCAGTCTGTACTACTTTCCCCCTTCCTTTCCTTTTTGAACCATGTCCTAGATTCATGCTATAAAAATTTCCCCACTACTTACATGTTTGATCCAACACCTAGATTTGAGTGCAGAAGCAGAAAAGATCCACATGCAGCTAGAGCAATGCATGTGGATTAAGTAAATTATACCTTAAGGTTCTTGGGGTGTGGTTCAGTGGGCGGCCGGAGGCCGATATGCCCACACTATGTACGACATCAAGGAAGAAGGGATTGGAGGCCCTCCCGCGCCGCCGATGGGAGAAAGAGAATAGCTACGTCAGTAGTGGATTCCCTCCCTCACCGAGGGCGACAACATTAAGCCTCCTTCCCTTTCCTGGCAGACGGTATCCTACCGGCTCTTTGACCAGCAGTGAGGGGAGTAAGAGCGAGAGAGGCCAACACAGTCTTGTTTAGATCTGGAGAGGGTGAGAGAGTGTGAAGAGAGCAACTACAAGCGCTGAGGCTCTAGCGTGTATGTATATAGTGGAGAGAGTGTGTGAAGAGAGCAAACCCTAGAAAATAAGCGCCGAGGCTGCAACATATATAGTTGGAGTAGTTTTATTTTTCTCTCCATAAAAATCATTATAAATTGTGCACAAAACGGAACTCTTTATTTAACGTAGTGAAGAAAAATACTAGGGCAATGCTAATACGTGAAGAAAATTTAACGCTCGAAGGAGTCAACTCGCAATTAACACTGCACGCCTCCCGATCGCGCTTACTATCGTTCATGTGTGCTACACGACCCTCCGAAGTGAACAACAACTGAACCACACACAGTCAAAATATTGGAAAGGTGGGATGCACCATCCTCCAATGTGAGCATGTGGTGGAAAGAAGTGAAAATAAGACCGAATAATATGGTAAAACAAAGAAAATGAGATTAGCCGGGAAGTAGTAAACTGCTAATACATGACAACAAAAAATAAATATTACTGGCTTCTTTTTTTCTGTCTTCTAAATGCTATAGTGCGAGGCAGCAAATGTGTCTCCGACATACATGCATGTACCTCTTCTCTTCTTGTAGGTACTCCATTTATCTCACTTCCGCTTCCCACTCCCATGATATTCCTATTCTATGAACCTGTGTGTGTGTGTGTGTCTGTTTAACAACATGTGGGTGTTAGAGAGAGCGACACGTCGACCTACAGAGAGATGGTGTGTAGTAACTACGAAGCCACGAGAGTTAGTGCATCCTCTCGTTTCCGGGCGTCCGGTCGGGACAGCTGCCACGCCTGCTCCTGACTGACCACCCTAGCCCACCCAAGGCCGGCCCCTCCATTGCCCCCGCGCGCTTCCCGCCCGAAACGATCAGCGCCGCTCCAGTGAATCGGTGCCACATTCATGCCTGGACAGAGCAGACGCGATCTCTCACTAGCGCATGCGTTGAAGGGAGAAGCGGATTCAATGAAGAGTGATGGTTGCTTCGTCCGTCCAACTTACTACCGGGTCTATGTGATTTGACGGCCCATTGGTCATTACTATTACTGAGGTGGTATGATGGTGTCGAGTCTCACTTGAACTGTACACTTTACTTTGGTGCATGACACGTCCAACATGGCGAAAGGAGCTAGAGTGTGTCCACTCTTTACAATTTTCTCCACTCTTGCAGTGGAGGAGTGCGAAATCAGCGAAAACACGAAAGCAGCGAAAAATGTACGATGCTATGTAAGTTTCAGCTTCTATTTCATGTATCTTGCATCCAAGGTTGCCCCGTTGCAACATTCCATCAAATACAAAGGAGACTAACATACATGCTATTGCATCTCAATGATTCACAGGTCATAGCTAATACGCCCTCCGTTCCAAAATAAGTTTCTCAACTTTATGCCAACTTTAGTACAAAGTTGTACTCCCTCCATTTACTTATACAAGGCCACTATGGAATATACGTTTTGCATCTATACAAGGCCACCAACAGCAATCAAGGAAAGAATTAATGATATTTCCTTGTACTAGCAACCCATTTAATACTTGCATGCATGCTATCACAATGACACTAGCTACTTCCTCCATTCAGTTTCCTTGCATGCATGATGCATATTAATGATCCTAGTAAACGAAAAGAAAAGCTAGCTTACAAAGTATGCATTACATTTTACCTTGGTACATGTAATATGTGTTTATGGCTTTGTATATAAAAATGGAGGGAGTACTAATGTTGACACTTATTTTGGAACAGAGACAGCTAAAGAAAAAAACGATCCATGCAATCCCTAGGACTTGAACCCTAAACCTAACCAGGATTTCAATTGCTAGTGAGGTTGAACCTTCCGAAGGAATGAAGTTTCCAACCCTTTGACCATCATATCATTTTGTGCAGCTTCACTAAAATCGAGCTGAGCATCCTTATGGCAAAGAACTTGAAGTGTGATTAGAATAAAACTAATGGGACTAGTATTTATGAGACATAAACTCATCACAAATGCAGTAGAAGCCAGTAGAGGTACGTGCGGGGAAAAGAAGTAGAGAAATACCCACATGGAGTGATGTAGGCAGCTGGGGCAGTGGTGCAAGCCAGCTGTAAAGGAAGTTGTACCTGAGGGATGTCGGGATGTAGCTAGCTTAGAGGAGGGCAGCGAGAGGCGACAACTTCCCACGTCGCGACAGTGAGCAAGGGGCGAAGGCAACCACACCGGCTTTGTGTGAGAGAATGCTGGGGACCCCTGATCGGGACGCGCCTGAAAGCACAGGTGCTCCCGGGGTGATTTTGGTAATTAATGTCAACATATATCTTGTTGGACTAATATTTTCATCTAGTATATTTTAGATAAGTTCAACACTGGAGTAGCATGGACAAGAGGATGTGGAACCCCTTCAAGATGCTAAGGACAACATTCACAAAAGCTCAAGATTCTACATTTTCATTTTAGTGATCCAAGATCACATTGAGTAGATAGGAAAGCCAATACTATTAAAAGGGTATGAGGTATTGCTTAATGGCTTGCTTGCTCAAAGTGCTCAGTGATATGCTCCAAAGCCCTCAACCACTTTCTCATTTCCACATATGTCCTAAACCTAAAAGTCAAACTCGGCCCCACCAATTTGATATATCTGGCGCCACCGAGTTCATTTGACATAGCCACTGCCAAACCCTAATCAGTTCAGTCTCACCGAGATGGGCTTGCAAACTCCCTGTTACCTGTTGTAACAATTTTGGTCCCACCGAGTTTGTGCAATCGGTCCCACCGAGTTTGCTTGACCAATTCTTTGTTTGCTTATTACCAAAATTGGTCTCACTGATTTTGTGTAATCGGTCGAACCGAATTGAGGTTTTACCCTAACCCTTGCACATCGGTCTCACCGAGTTGACCTTGTCGGTCCCACCGAAAACTCTAATGTTCACATTCGACCTGAATCGGTCTGACCGAGTTTCACCATTCGGTCTCACCGAGTTTGGGAATCTGTGTGTAACGGCTAGATTTTGTGTGGAGGCTATATATACCCCTCCACCCATTCTTCATTCGTGAGGAGAGCGATGAGAACGTGCCTACACTTCCAACATTCATTTTATGAGAGAAAACCACCTACTCATGTGTTGAGACTAAGACATTCCATTCCAACCACAAGAATCTTGATCTCTAGCCTTCTCCAAGTTGCTTTCCACTCAAATCATCTTTCCACCATAGCCAAATCTGTGAGAGGGAGTTGAGTGTTGGGGAGACTATCATTTGAAGCACAATAGCAAGGAGTTCATCATCAACACACCATCTATTACCTTTTGGAGAGTGGTGTCTCCTAGATTGGTTATGTGTCACTTGGGAGCCTCCGTCAAATTGTGGAGTTGAACCAAAGAGTTTGTAAGGGCAAGGAGATCGCCTACTTCGTGAAGATCTACCCAAGTGAGGCAAGTCCTTCATGGGTGTCGGGGGTTGGGTGCGACATATGCCAATGGATGGCTTATCATGGTGGGAGTGAGTAGAACGTCGCCGGTGCTTGGAAACGGGATGAGGCGAAGGCATGCACGCCGGCGAATCTTACCCAGCTTCGGGGCTCTCCGGGGAGATAACACCCCTACTGCTGCTCTGCGGGGTCTCCGCATGATCACTAAGGCGTAGTGACTACAAGGTTGCTCCTAGAGCTATATTCGAGAGGTAGGAGAAGGCAAGGCTAGCTTTCTCATTCCTATGTGATCTGGTCTAAGGCTAATGGATGCGAACCCTTTGCCCCGGGGGGTTTATATAGGCCTACCCCCAGGGGGTACAACGGTAATCTGGCTGGGCACGGGTCCCAGGCGTCTATCTCTCAGGCCGCCATCTTCTCCGCCGACTGCTGGGGCCCGCCGACTTGGGGCCCCGTCGGCGAGTCCGGCACTGTAGCCGTGATTCTAATGACGCAGGCTTGGTCACGGGGTCATGGCAACAGTGCTACCGTCTATCGGGCGATCACTGTCGTTACTTCCCGTCTTGTCTGGTTAATGGCGTGTGGGGCCCGTGGGAGAGGTCGTCTGACTCTAGGGAGCCGACTCCCACAGGGCCGCCTTCGGGGCATATCCGCCGTCTTCCATACTCTCACTAACAGGTGGGTCCGCCGTCTCTGAGCCGTACAGGTAGGCCATCATGGCCACAGTGCGCCGCACACTGTGGCTGAGGTCAGGGCTGGCATGGCAACAGTGCCGGGCCACGCCGGAGATCTCCAGCGGTACAGAACACTGTAGCCATTCCGGCCCCTCGTAAGCAGGAGGTGACGGCCACGTCGTGGTCGTACCCGCCTCGCCTATCGCGACGAGAGTGGAGCCGCGGGCCGACTCTCCATAGCCGGCTCCTCCGGAAGTCGCCGGCCATGAGTCGGCTTATCTTGGAGTCGCCATCTGAGACTCGGCTCATCTTGGAGTCGCCATCTGAGACTCGGCTCATCTTGGAGTCACCATCTGAGACTCGGCTTGAGGGGCGCAGCCTGCCCTGATGTCTTGAAAGGTCCTGGGGCTCGGGTTAGCCTACCCGTGGCCCATTACTCCGATAGTAGTCCCCGAAGCTGGTGAGGCTCCGAGAGTGACACATTGTGGGGCCTCAACAGTTTCATTTTTTCGGTGGTGGAATCTGGGCCTTGCTTGCCGTCTTCCTCTGGGCCGACTATTCGAAGTCGGATTCACAGAGGGCCGTCTTGCCCTATAAAGAGCTCGAAAGTCGTGGCGGGAGACCAGGCGGCGTGCCTGATACGCTTCCCTGCTGCCGCCTGCCGCGGTCCTATCGCGCGGCGCCACGCGGCGGGGGCAGTCTGCTTGCCCACGCGCGCGACGGGTCAGGCGTCAGGCGGGGCCCACCATTACCGTTCCTCGGCACGTGAACGGATCCGCTGCGGCCGCACGAATGGTTGGGCTTCTCACGTCGTTACTGCGTGATGTAACTTTGTGGGGTAAATCGTGGGGCGGCGTGGGGCTCTGAGCGCAGTTAATCCCATGCCCGCCCCCTCGGCCTCTCAGCCTCCAAGGCTATAAGTAGGAGGGGGGAGTGGAGCAGCAAAGCACGCGCGCCCATCTCCCCCGATCCCTGTCTCCTCTTGCCTCCTCTTTCCTTCTTCTTGCCGCCGGCGAGCAGAACCACACTGCACTAGCCAGCGATGAGCTCTTCCTTCGTCAACGCGGCTCCGGCCGTGCGTTCCGGCGCGTGGGACGGCTCGGTGGTCGACGACGACCTCATTGAGTTCCTCCACAAGACGCGCCGCTTCCCCGGCGCACACGTCGTGCGAGCCCGCACCGCCCCGGCGAGGGAGATATCGCCGGCGCCGGAGGAGGGCGAGCGGGTCATCTTCCGCTCGCACCTCATGCGCGGCCTGGGGCTGCCGACGAGCGGCTTCTTCCGCTCCTTCTTGGAGTTTCATGGCCTCCAGCCGCACCACCTCACCTCGAATACGGTGGTGCTGCTGTCCGCCTTCGCCACTCCCTGCGAAGGTTTCCTCGGCGTTCTCCCCACCATCGAGCTGTGGGGAGAATTCCTCTCATCTAAGCTCGGCACGCAAGTCGCCGGCGTGCCGGCTCAATGTGGTGCCTTCATCGCGATGCGGCGATCGACGGCCGACAACCCCTTCCCTTCCATCTCGCTGATCAAGTCGGTGAAGATGTGGCAGCGCTCGTACTTCTACGTGAAGAACCTCGCCCCTGACGGCGACTGGGTTAATCTGCCACCTTATGAAGCCGGCGCCCCAGTTGGGAGGCTCCCCAGCTGGTCTCATCGAGTCAAGACGCTGACTCCCGCCGGAGCCGCCGCCGTAGCGCGACTCCGAGTCTTGACACAGTCGGAGGGCCTCGTCGGGGCCGACTTGCTGGCCGCCTTCGTGGCGCGGCGTGTCCTCCCGCTCCAAGGCCGGCCTCACCTGATCTGTCAGATGAGCGGCCACCTAGATCCGAGTCGGATGAGCACCAAGGAGATGCCCCGCGCGGAGGTGGCAAACATGGTGAACCATATCGCGAACTGCGAGTTCGGGGAGGACTGGCAGTTCGGCAAGGAGCCGTACTCGCACGCCAACCCCCCTCTAGTGGTAAGTCGCATCTCCTTACTGCTTTGTCTTCTTTATAGCCGAATCCGACTTCTGATTTTCATTGATTTCTTCTGAGCTAGAACCCCCTCATGCAGCCTGCAGCCGGTGTCACGAGACTGCCCCGCGAGTTCGTCCCCGATCATGTGGAGAGCGACATCGACGACCCGACTTGGGGGCGGCTGCGATGGAAGCCGACGCCGAGGGCGGAGGAGGAGGAGCAGGAAGCGGCCTCAGGCTCTCGGCCACCTTCGCCGACTAGCCTGAGGACGACGCTGAAGGGGAAGTCGCCCCGCGCCATCAGCTAAGGGTCGGCCCCTCGGGCGCAGGTTCCTCCGCTGGCCTGGCCGGCCAAGGCGGCGCGAAGAGGCGCCACACCGGGTCGAGTGCGCCCGGCGGCAAGTTGAAGAAGTTCAAGGGGGCGGCCGCCGCGACCAAGCGGGAGGAGGCGGCTGCGAAGGCCAACCGCTTCCGTAGGGAAGTGAGAAGGCCGCCGCTAGTCTCTGCGTAAGTTTTTTCATCTCTGTCTTTATTTTTCTCCGGTGAGTCTTGTCTGAGTCTTCTTTTACACTCCTCCCCTTTTTTCTTCAGGGCCCCCCTTTCCCTTGAAAGAGTCGTCGTCCCCTCCATCATGGGGTCGGCAGAGACATCCGCCAATACTCGGCGGGTCGACCCCGCCGCCGACCTCTGGGAGGCGACGGAGCGAAACGCGTGGGAGAAGCACGACGAGAAGGAGGCCGACCGCCTGGAGAAGGCGGAGACCGAGAAGGCGCCTGCCTCCGCCCAGAAGAAGCTGGAGGATGCTGAAGCCGCCCTCGCGGCGAGATGGCGAGCCGAGGAGACCGCACGTCGCCAATCGGCGTTGCTTGTCGCCCCACTATCCTCCGCGCCGCCGCCTCCGGAATTCACGGGGTAGACCGGAGAAGCCGGCGCCGAGAACCCCGTCGTGGAGAAGCAGAGCGGCGAGGCCTCCATGTCGGACACGCTAGTGCCGCCGCCTCCGCCTCCACTGCCGTCTGGGAGGACCCACGGCAAACAGCCGGCAGGCCCGCCGGTGCCGCAGACTGAGGATGAGGTTGAGGCGAGGCTCATTCTTCAAGTTGCCTCGCTAGTGCGCCGCCGCCTCGAGAAGGCGACTTCGGCGCCGCGGCCTCTGGAGGTCGGAGCCACCAGTTCAGCCATCCCAGACGCCGAGGCGATGAGTGCCGCACCCGTTGGGTGGGTGCGCGGAGGCGGCACGGGCCCGCTGAACTAGGCACTTCTGGATGTCCAAGCGAAGCTGCGAGCCGAAGGTGACGCCCTCCAGATCTGTACCAAGGCGCATCTAGCGTCGCGAGCGGCCGTCCGGGTATGTTTTCCTCTTTGATTCTTGTCTTTCTTGCTCTTCTCTGTGGGGGCGCGCCAGCGCACCCACTGGGTGTAGTCCCCGAGTTTCGGGCCGGCTGCTGAGCAGGCGGCTTGGAACTCCCTCTGGCGAGTTTCAAGTATTTATCTCTGTCTGAAATTTTTGTTTGCAGGAGTATCACAACCTCTGCGTCACTGCCTTCAACCGCAATGTTGAGGAGTTGAGCAAGCGGACTGCCGACTTGACGGAAAGCCGGAGTAAGTTCTTTTCCTCTTCTTCGCGGGGGCGCGCTGGCGCACCCGCGGGCTGTAGTCCCCGAGATTCGGGCCGACTGCTGAGCAGTCAGGCCGGATCTTCCCGGCGATCTTCCTTCTTGACGACTTCGACGTCTCCTTCCTTGTTCTTCTTTCTTCGCGGGGGCGCGCTGGCGCACCCGCGGGCTGTAGTCCCCGAGATTCGGGCCGACTGCTGAGCAGCCGGGCCAGATCTTCTCGACGATCTTCTTTGCTGATGACTTATTCGTCTCTTTCTTTCGTTTTTCAGGGGCTAACGCCACTCTTCAGGAGCAGCTGGGTGAAGTTAACACCGCCTTGCGCGCCAAGGGGGAGGAGTGCAACAAGCTTGCTGCGGAGCGCGGTCTGTTTGCTGCGCAGCTGGCCGAGCAGAAGGAGTTGCTCAAGAAAACGCAGGACAAGGCCGAGAAGAAGGAGGCTGCTCTTCTGTTCGAGTTTGAGAGCGAGCGCTCCTCCTGGACCGACAAGGAGGCGATGCTGACCTCCGGCTTCCATGAGATCGAGGACATCGTCGATGGTGAGTTTCTTTCTTTGAGTTTCCGACTATGTGTCAGGCTGACTTCTGATTTTTTGACTTGCTTCTTTTTTGTCTTGGCAGACTTCTTCCCTGGCCACTCGCAGGCAGTCCCTCTGGCCATCGAGGCTGATCGTGAGGCGCGAAGGGCAAGCGGCGAGGTGATTGCCGCCAATGCTCCCCTGACCGTCGATGAGCAGCTTCTGAGCATCGAGGCCCGTCTTCGTCCGGCCCATCGGCTGATGCACCGGCTTCAGCGTGCCGGTGCCCAGGTAGTCGCCGCCCTGTGGCCAGACATGCCGGCTCTGCGCACTGCCAGTTGGACTGCCGACTGGCTGGAGGTCGCAGCCGACCGTCTTGAGGCCTGGAAGGGTTCCTCGGCCTGGGCCAGAGCGTGCCGGGCCTTGGAATTCGTCAAGGCGTGGTATCCGGGGCTGGACCTGGACCGTCTGGCCGCGTTCCGGTCAGAGGCCCAGGCCGAGCTGGAGGCTGTGGAGAGTGCCCTTGTCGAGCGTGCGGCGACCATCGCCGACTACACGGACACCAGTGTCTTCGTCCCCGACTGGGCTGAAGGCAGCGAGGAGGTGCCGCCAGAGTGGTTTGGGATGAACCCGGAATATGACGAGGACTCGGTGGAGGTGATTGACTCCAGCACCGAGGAAGAAGGCGAGGCGGAGGACGAAGGCGAGACGGAGGCGCCAGAAGACGGAGCGGGCGACCAGCCTCAGCTCGACCGCGCCTCTAGCAACGAGCCGCGTCCGACCGGACTGACTGCCGCTGGCGGCGACCAAGCCCAGACTGCCCAGCCGGCCGCTCCGGCGCCTGACACCGCCGTCTCCTCCGACCCTCCGAACCCGTCTGCTGCTCCCTAGGCTACCTTCTGGCTTTATTTTGTCTGCTCTAGAAAGTCTTTAAGGAACTTGTTAATTTGCACAATTCCACCCTCGGGGTGTATTTTGAACTTCTGCCTGAAGATTCGGCCTGGGCCTATGCTTATGTAAATATTTAATCCGAGTTCTATCTTTCCTTGCTCATTGCTCCTTTGGCTTTTTTCCATTGCCGCCTTCCCCTAGTTGCTGCTTTGTCAGCCGGACCTCCGCTCTGCGGACTGCCGCTGGACCAAATGCCCGGCTACTTTGGGGAAAGCAAGTACTTGCCTTTCATTGGAGTTTATTTAACAAATTGGATAGAAAGCGGCAAGCCAAATACTTGCGAGTCGGCTTGTGAAAGGGGGCTGGAAGCCGGCCTAGGCTATGTTAATGTTTTAGGTCCTTAGCCATTTTTCGTGTGAACGCCCATTCATCCTTACTCCTGCCTACCAAACAGTCGCTCTGCGAGCTGTGGCTTCTGGCAGGAGACGGCTTAGGCGCCACACACTACTTGTACGACTTCAGGAAAACATTTCATAGCGCCAGATGGCGAGTCCCCGGGCCGACTAGTCGAGCCCGGCGCCGAGCGGCGTAGCAAGAAGTAGCATACTTGAAGGCATAATTCTTATCATACAGATAATCAAAAGGGGCAGTCCCCGAGCTCGTCTCGGGGGGCCCGAAGTCTCGGTACTTTAATATAAAGGGGTAGCGTGATACATACTGAATCAACTGTAAAATCTTCGATGGAGGTTTGCATTCCATGGCCGTTCCGACTCTTTGCCGGAGTCGTCTCTCTTGCGTGCTCGGGGCTTCTGAGCGTCAATCAGGTAGTAGGAGTCGTTGCCCAACACTTTGCTGACAATGAAGGGGCCTTCCCAAGGTGCCGACAGCTTGTGCTGGCCGGCTGTCTGCTGGATCAGTCAGAGCACAAGGTCGCCCTCTTGGAAAGATCTTGGCCTGACCTTCCTGTTGTAATATCGGCGCAAGCTCTGCTGGTAGATGCCGGACCGACTGAGTGCCAACAGCCGACCCTATTCCAGCAGATCGACGCCGTCTTGACGTGCTTCTTCTGCTTCCTCCTTGGTGTACATGGTGACTCGCGGGGAGTCAAATTCTATGTCCGTCGGGATGACGGCTTTAGCACCGTAGACGAGGAAGAAAGGCGTGAAGCCGGTTGACTTGTTTGGAGTCGTGCGCAGACTCCAGAGGATGGCTGGCAGCTCCTCAAGCCAACAGCCGGCCGAACGCTCCAGTGGTTTGACCAGGCGGGGCTTGATGCCGGATAGGATGAGGCCGTTTGCTCGCTCCACCTGGCCGTTTGACTGCGGATGGGCGACGGACGCTAAGTCCAGTCGGATGCCCTGCGTTGCGCAGAAACGGGCCAAGGCTCCTTTGGCAAAATTTTTGCCGTTGTCGGTGATGATGCTGTGTGGTATTCCGTACCGAGTCGTAATGTCGGCGATGAAGGTTACTGTAGTCGGACCATTCAACTTCTTGATGGGTTTTACTTCTATCCAGTTGGTGAACTTGCCCACCGCGACCAGTAGGTGAGTTAGGCCGCCTCGTGCCATCTTGAATGGTCCCACCATGTCCAAGCCCCAAACCGCAAAGGGCCAGGCGATGGGAATGGTATTGAGCGCTGAAGCCGGCTGGAGCGGCTTGGAACGGAACATCTGGCACCCTTTGCAGTTTTGGACTAATTCCTTGGCCTCTTCCAGGGCAGTCGGCCAGAAGAAACCGTGTCGGAAGGCTTTGGCGACGAGTGCCCTTGAAGCCGCATGGTGGCCACACTCGCCTTCATGAATATCTCTCAGAATTGCTTGGCCTTGTTCTGCCTCGACACAGCGTTGGTAGACACCAGTGACACTGCGCCTGACCAGCTCTCTGTTGACTATGGTATAGGCTGCTGCTCGGCGTTGCACTTGCCGAGCCAGGATTTCATCAGCTGACAGCTCTCTGTTTACTAGGAGCTTGAGGATGGGCTGGGCCCATGAGGGTGCTGCTATTTCTTCAATTGCCACTATTGCGACTTGGACAAGGGTGGCTGGGCTGGGAGGCGGCGGGCTGGGATCCGCGGCCGCTTGCTGGATCGGTGAAGTCCCCGGGTCGACTGGCGCAGTCCCCGGGCCGAGTTCAGAAGTCTTCAGGCTAACCATCGCAGTCCCCGGGCCGGGTTCTGAAGTCCCCGGGCCGGCTTCGACTGCGGTATTTTTGGAGCAGTCTGTAAGGATTCTTGTGTCGTCTGTTGGTGCTCTTGAGTCGGATCCGACTTCTTCGAGGGGAGCTGGCACAAAAATGGAGTCTGATTCTGGCGAAGGCTTGATAGATGGCTTGAGGAGGCGCTGAAGGGTGACGCCGGATGGTATTGCTTGACGGGTGGAGCCGACTCGCGCCAGGGCGTCTGCTTGGTCGTTGTCATTTCTTGCAACGTGAAGGAATTCACACCCCTCAAAATATCCGCTGAGTTGCTGCACCAGGAAGTGGTAGCTTGCCATGTTTGCATCTTTGGCGTCCCAGTCGCCAGATGACTGCTGGACCACCAAATCAGAATCGCCGTAGCACAGGATCCGGCGGATACCGAGTTCTTTGGCAAGCCGGAGCCCGTGAACGAGCACCTCGTATTCGGCAACGTTGTTGGAGGCGGCGAAGTGGATCTGCAGTGCGTACTTGAGCTTGTCGCCTTTGGGGAAGGTGAGGACGCCGCCGGCTCCCAAGCCGGTGCGCATCTTGGAGCCATCGAAATGCATCCGCCAATGGGTGGAGTCGGGTGCTGGCGGTAGGTACTGGGTCTCGGCCCAGTCGACAAGGAAGTCGGCCAGTGCTTGTGACTTAATGGCGGTGCGGGGCTGGTAGTAGATGGTGTAGGGATCCAGATCTATGGCCCACTTGGCTACTCGGCCTGAAGCATCACGGCTTCCGATGATCTCGGCCAGTGGAGCGGTGCAAACCACAGTGATTGGATGCTCTTGAAAGTAAGGCTTCAACTTCTTGGCGGCGAAATGCACGCCGTAGCACATCTTCTGGTAGTGGGGGTAGTTCTGCTTGGAGGTCGACAGTACCTCGCTCAGGTAATATACCGGTCTCTGGAAAGGGAGCGCCTTGCCTTCCTCCTTGCATTCAACTACGATAACTGTGCTAACTACCCGGCTGGTGGCGGCAATGTATAGGAGCATAGGCTCTTTAGGAGTCGGAGCCGCCAGCACAGGGGGAGTAGTCAACATCTTCTTCAATTCGAGAAATGCTTCATCCGCCTTGTGGTTCCACTCAAAAAGGTGGTCTTCTTCATCAGTTGGTACAAAGGGAGAGCCTTCTCGCCCAGCCGACTGATGAATCGGCTGATGGATGCCAAGCAGCCGGTGAACTTCTGCACATCTAAAAGTCGGCGGGGGACTTCCATCCTCTCGATGGCTTTGATCTTTACAGGGTTGCACTCTATGCCGCGTTTAGAGACCAGGAAGCCAAGGAGCTGGCCGGCTGGTACTCCGAAGACGCACTTCTCTGGATTGAGCTTGATCTGGAATCGGCGTAGATTCTCAAAGGTTTCCTGGAGATCTTCCAATAGTGTCCCGCGCTTTTCCGTTTTCACCACCACATCATCCATGTAGACGTGGGCATTTCTGCCGAGTTGCTTGAGGAGACACTTCTGCATGCAACGCTGGAAGGTGGCGCCGGCATTCCTCAAGCCGAACGTCATAGTCAGGTAGCAGAAGGCTCCAAACAGCGTGATGAAGGCAGTCTTCAGTCTGTCTTCCGGGTTCAGCTTGATCTGGTGATATCCTGAATACGCATCAAAGAAGCTCAACAGCTCGCATCCGGCTGTGGAGTCTATCACCTGGTCAATTCTTGGCAGAGCAAATGGATCTTTGGGGCAAGCTTTGTTGAGGCTTGTGTAGTCGATACACATCCGCCACTGCTTGTTCTTCTTCAACACTAGGACCGGGTTCGCCAGCCATTCTGGAAAGAACACCTCCATAATGAAGCCGGCCGCTAGGAGTCGGGCTATCTCTTCTCCAACAATTCTTCTTTTCTCTTCTGACAGGCGGCGCAAGGGCTTCCTGACGGGTTTCACATCAGATCGGACATGTAACTTGTGCTCGGCGGTCGGTACACCTGGCATGTCTTTAGGGGACCATGCGAAGATGTCTCGATTATCACGGAGGAAATTGACGAGCTCGCCTTCCTATTTGCTGTCTAGGTTTGCACCTATGACAGCGTGCCTCTCCGGGTGCTCCGGGTCCAAAGGTATCCTCTTTGTTTCTTTAGCCGTCTTGAACGAACCCTCAGCTTCCGACTCCTTGGGGTCGGGCGACATCTCTAGCTGCTTGCCGGCCATCACCACAACCCGATCAAGGAGCCGCCTCTCAGCTGCGATCACCAGGGACTCGGCCAGCCGACTACTCTCGGCCGCGCAGGCGGACGACTTCCTGTAGTCGCCGGCCACGGTCAGAATCCCCTTTGAACTTGGCATCTTCATCTTGAGGTAAGCATAGTGGGGGACCGCCTTGAACTTGGCCAAAGCAGGTCGGCCAAGCAACGCTTGGTATGGGCTTTCAAGGTCCACCACTTCAAACCAAACTGGCTCTCGGCGAAAATGATCTTTGTCTCCGAAGAGGACATCTATTTGGATCTTGCCGATTGGGGAGCAAGAAAGGCCAGGTACAATGCCGTGGAAAACAGTTCGGCTGCTTTGAAGCTGTTTCTGCTTGATTCCTAATTTCTCCATGGTATCCTTGTACAGGATGTTGATGTTGCTGCCTCCATCTATCAACACTCGTGAGAAGCGAGCGGCCCGCCTATCAGTGGCCAAGGTAGCACTCAGAACCAAGGCGTAGGAGCCCGGATTCGGCATCACTTCTGGGTGATCAGCTCTGCTCCAACTGATAGGCTTCTCGGACCAATGCATGAAATCCGGAGTATCTAATGCTACTGCATTTACTTCTTGCTGCTGCAACCGTCTGCTGCATCGATCATCAGCCATACTGGTGAACACTACATAAGCTCCATGTTCTTCTGGGTATTCATCTTGCACGGCGCCGATGGCCTGGCCGCCGGCTCCTGGGGCGGCTGTGAAGGCGGCGGCCCAGTAGGCGGAGGAGGAAGGAGGCCGTCTCCCTTGGCGATTCTGGTGAGCCAGTGGCATTTCTAGGTGGTGTGGTTTGACGGCTTCGCGCCGCTGTGGAACTTGCAGGGACCATCCAGAGTCTGCTCGTTAGAGAAGGCCGCCGACCAGTTGGTCCTGCCGCCCTTCTGTCGCTTCGCCGGAGGCTGCCCCTCAGGCTGTTGGTCTTCGACCGTCGCAACCTGCCGACTGCTGGAAGTCGGCTGCGGGGCATTGCGCTTGTGATCATTCTGCTGCTGTCGGCGACTGGTGTCTCCAGCCGGAGTTCTGGGAGCTTGAGGGGCCACTTTGCCAGTCGCACTAACTTGAATCTCTGTCTTCATGGAGGAGTCGGCCGTGGCATACTTGTCTGCTATGACCAGCAACTCGTCGAGGGTCTCTGGCTCATCGCAGAGGACCCTGTGCTTGAGGAGGGTGCCTTCTCTGCACCCGGCGGTGAAGTACTCGATAGCCTGCACCTCGTGCACGCCCTCGCAGGAGTTCCGAAGTTCGCCCCATCGCGTGAGGTAATCGTGAGTCGACTTGTCTTGGCCTTGCACGCACAAGGAGAGTTGGCGTGGCTTGGGGGGTCGCTTGTACGTGCTGGTGAAGTTGCGGATAAAAGCCTCGGTGAAGTCGACCCAACTGTTGATGCTGCGGGGCTTCAAACTGTTCAACCATGTCCGGGCCGTGCCCTGGAGCATGAGCGGAACGTACTTCACGGCAACGGGCTTGTTGCCGTTTGCTATGTTGACGGTCGTGGAGTAGTCAACTAGCCAATCTTCCGGCTTCACGGAGCCGGTGTACTTGGGCGTGTCTCAGGGGAGCGTGAACCCTTTGGGAAAGGGCTCGTCTTGAATGCGGGGCCCGAAGCATGGCGGGCCCAGCTCATCTTCTTCTTCCAGCGCCAGGGATCGGTGGAGTCAGTCGATCCGGTGGCGGGCGTCGTTCTCTTCGACTCCCTCTCGACGGTCGAGGCAGTCGCCGAGAGTCGGATGCTCAATGGGCGGCGGGGAGACTCGTCTTTCTCTTCATGGTGGGGGAGGCAGGTAGTCGCCCTGCCGTTCCACTGCTCTTGGGCGGCCGTCTTGGTCACGCTCGATGGTGATGCGAGTCCGACTGTGGCTGACAGCCGGATCCTTCTCTCTTCTTCCGCGGGCTCCGCCAGTCGGCGTCCGAGACGTCGCGTCTTGGTCTCGGCGGGGAGGTAAGTTGTCATTTTGTCGTTGCGGCGCCTCCGTGCGGCAGCCGGCTTCGTTCTGTGCGGCAGCCACTTTGAGGAGTCGCTGGACTCGCTCGGTCATCAAGCGGCGCTCTTCGCCTTCGAAGTTGTCTAGCTCGTCTGCTGCCGCCTGGGCATCGCGGATGTTCTCCGCAGGCGTGGCATATACGGGGCGATCGGCCCCGAACAGGTTGGCGATGGCCGCGCCGGGTTGTCGGACCGTGCCTAGGCGACTGGGCCCAGTCGGGGCTGGCGAGCCGCCCACGGCGCGATCCATCTCATGTTGGTAGGCCTCCGACAAGCGTCTCATGCTTGCCATCTTCTTCGCGCCTTCGACAAGCTGAAGGCGGCGTGCCTCCAGCGTCTCGGCGTCAGCGTCCTCCAGAATGGGTGCCGTCAGGTCTCGCAGAGCCGCGTCGAGCGGGTCATGAGCTCCTTCACCGGAGTGCTCGCCATGACTAATAACGAGCACCTCCGTGATGGCGCTTCCGCCGCTCTCCTCGCGAGGGAGTGGCTCGTCGTAGATCACCATGTTGGTGGGGAACGTGTCGAGCGACACACTGTCGGAGTCGACCAGCATCGGGTCGGTGGAGCCTACGGACTCCATGTCCACGGCAGGCTCGCCGGCGACGTGGAGATAGTCGAGGAGGCCCGCGAGAAGGCTTTCGGGGCCACCCGTGCCCGCATCGGATGCAGGCTCGTCGGAGATGCTGACCACGCCAAGAAGTTCAGCGAGGCAGCTCGCCGCGCAGGCGTCGTCGATGCTTTGTAGCGCGTCAGGGCAAGCGCCATCGGGCGTGCTGGGTTGGCTATGCTCGCGGGGGAGGAAAAGGGTTTCCGTCCAGAGCAGGTCTCCGGACGACGGTGCACCTCGCCCCACGGTGGGCGCCAAATGTCGGGGGTTGGGTGCGACATATGCCAATGGATGGCTTATCATGGTGGGAGCGAGTAGAACGTCGCCGGTGCCTGGAAACGGGATGAGGCGAAGGCATGCACGCCGGCGAATCTTACCCAGCTCCGGGGCTCTCCGGGGAGATAACACCCCTACTGCTGCTTTGCGGGGTCTCCGCATGATCACTAAGGCGTAGTGACTACAAGGTTGCTCCCAGAACTGTATTGGGGAGGTAGGAGAAGGCAAGGCTAGCTTTCTCCTTCCTATGTGATCTGGTCTAAGGCTAATGGATGCGAACCCTTTGCATGGGTGCCCCGGGGGGTTTATATAGGCCTACCCCCCGGGGGTACAATGGTAATCCGGCTGGGCGCGGGTCCCAGCCGTCTGTCTCTCAGGCCGCCGTCTTCTCCCCCGACTGCTGGGGCCCGCAGACTTGCGGGCTCCGTCGGCGAGTCCGGCACTGTAGCTGTGATTCTGATGACGTAGGCTTGGTCACGGGGTCATGGCAACAGTGCCGCCGTCTATCGGGCGATCACTGTCGTTACTTTCCGTCTTTTCTGGTTAATGGTGCGTGGGACCCGTGTGAGAGGCCGGCCGACTCTAGGGAGCCGACTCCCACAGGGCCGCCTTCGGGGCATATCCGCCGTCTTCCATACTCTCACTGACAGGCGGGTCCGCCGTCTCTGAGCCGTACAGGTAGGCCATCGTGGCCACAGTGCGCCGCACACTGTGGCTGAGGTGAGGGCTGGCATGGCAACAGTGTCGGGCCAAGCCGGAGATCTCCAGCGGTACGGCACACTGTAGCCATGCCAGCCCCTCGTAAGCAGGAGGTGACGGCCACGTGGTGGTCGTACCCGCCTCGCCTATCGCGACGAGAGTGGAGCCGCGGGCCGACTCTTCATAGCCGGCTCCTCCGGAAGTCGCCGGCCATGAGTCGGCTTATCTTGGAGTTGCCATCTGAAACTTGGCTTATCTTGGAGTCGCCATCTGAGACTCGGCTTATCTTGGAGTCGCCATCTGAGACTCGGCTCATCTTGGAGTCCCTATCTGAGACTCGGCTTGAGGGGCGCAGCCTGCCCCGATGTCTTGAAAGGTTCTGGGGCTCGGGTTAGCCTACCCGTGGCCCATTACTCCGACAATGGGTGATGGCCATGGTGGGATAGACAAGGTTGCTTCTTCCTGGACCCTTCGTGGGTGGAACCCTCCATGGACTCGCGCAACCTTTACCCTTTGTGGGTTGAAGTCTCCACCAACATGGATGTACAAAAGCACCACCTATCGGAACCACGCCAGAAATCTCCGTGTCTCGAATTGCGTTTGCACACTCCAATCCCATCCCTTTACTTTCTTGCAAGTTGCATGCTTTAATTTCCGCTGCTCATATAATCTTTGCATGCTTGCTTGAATTTTATTGTGAATGTTTGAAATTGTGCTAATTTCCAACCTCAACTTGAAAAACTTAAAAACTGATATCTTTGCTTGTTGAGGGTCTAATCACCCCCTCTAGACACCTCTTCTCAATCCTTTCAATTGGTATCAGAGCATTGGTCTCCATTGCTTTGGTTTAATCACCATTGGAGGAAGATGGATGAGTCTACGTTGGGGAGTCTTAGACATAGAGTGCCTATGCTTGATGGAGAGTTCTATAGTGAGTGTAAAAATGAGATGCTTGGAATTTTTCATGACTTTCACTTGAACGAGTACATTACTACTCCTTGTGAACCCCTTGTTGATCCCTTACATCCAACCCCTAATGAGTCTCTTGACATGATTCACAATCTTAAAACTATCAATCTATCACTAGAGGTTTGCCTAGAAATTTGATTGGTCATTTGCCAACTCTTGATTGTGCTTATACTATATGGAGATTTCTTGAGGAACAATTTCCAGACTATTCCTTGGAAAACTTAGATGATATTCTTCACAAGTCTATTTCTTTGAATAAGATGAATCCCAATGATCCTAAGTTTGGAGATTGTTTATTTGAGCTTCATGACCTTATGCGTGCCAAAGGAGATGTTGGAATTATTAGCAATATCATTTCCAAAGCTATTAGAATTCATAGAGATGAACATTGTCAAAATCATATATCTAATGAATCACTCTCTCTAGGAAATGATCATTTGCAAGACGATGTTGAACATGGATACTATGATGAGTGTCGGTGTCAAAACCGGCGGATCTCGGGTAGGGGGTCCCGAACTATGCATCTAAGGCTAATGGTAACAGGAGGCGGGGGACACAATGTTTACCCAGGTTTGGGCCCTCTCAAGGGAGGTAATACCCTACTTCCTGCTTGATTGATCTTGATGATATGAGTATTACAAGAGTTGATCTACCACGAGATCCTAGAGGCTAAACCCTAGAATCTAGCCTATGATTATGATTGTTCTTGTCCTACGGACTAAACCCACTAGTTTATATAGACACTGGAGGGGGCTAGGGTTACACAGAGTTAGTTACAGAGAAGGAGATCTACATATCCGAGTTGCCAAGCTTGCCTTCCACGCAAAGGAGAGTCCCACCAGGACATGGGACGAAGTCTTCAATCCTGTATCTTCATAGTCCAATAGTCCGGCAAAAGTATATAGTCTGGCTGTCCGAGGACCCCCTAATCCAGGACTCCCTCAGTAGCCCCTGAACCAGGCTTCAATGATGATGAGTCCGGTGCGCAGACTGTCTTCGGCATTGCAAGGCGGGTTCCTTCTCTAAATACTCCATAGAAGATCTTGAACTTGAGGATCGTCTCCGGCTCTGCAAAAAAATTTCCACACACCACCATAGAGAGCGCAATATTCCACAAATCTAATCTGTTGACAACTTTTATAGCATGACATCATGCTGCGGCCGAGTCATTATGCGAACCATTTTTTCTCAACCTGCTACCGCACATATCGCGAGACGGTTTTATTGGCATGTCTTGTCGAAGCAGAGATCGTGTCCCCTTATCACGGGATTCTCATCAATACGGGTGTGGGTAACCCAACCGTGCCATCAACGCGGCGCTTGGGGAATAAGCGATTTTATAGGGCAAGTGGGGAGGCGCACAGTTTCTACCGCCTTTATAAAGAGATAAAGATTCCTCTTTTCCACCCACGCCTTCTTCTTCCCCTGCTCATCCATTCTCGACGCTCGAGCTCCAGCGCCCAAGTTCTCACCTTGTCCATAAAGCCATTCAAACATGTCTGGAGCGGGAGGCAAGTGGATGGTCTCCTCCATTATGGAGGAGGACATTACGAAGCTCCGGGAAGCCGGATACCTGGCCGCAAACATCACGCACCGGCTCCCGGACGCAAGGCAGATCATTCCTACTCCGGAACCCCACGAGAGGGTTGTATTCCTTGCTCACTTCGTCCACGGACTGGGATTCCCCTCCACCCATTTGTCCGCGGGCTCATGTTCTACTATGGGCTGGACTTCCACGATCTGGCCCCCAATTTCATCCTCAACATCTCGGCGTTTATCATCGTGTGTGAGGCCTTCCTCCGCATCATGCCCCACTTCGGTCTATGGCTGAAGACCTTCAACGTGAAGCCGAAGGTGGTGGTTGGCCAGCAAGCAGAGTGCAGAGGTGCCACGGTGGTCAAGATGCCCGACGTCACTTGGCCCGAAGGCTCCTATGTGGAGATCGTGAAGGGGTGGCAATCGGGGTGGTTCTACATCACCGAGTCGCGCGACACCAACTCGGCGGCGGCCCACGAATTTCGATCCGGTATCCCCATGCGGCTTACCTCCTGGAAAGAGAAGGGCTTATCCTGGGGCTCATCGGTAGAGCTGACCGGACTCTAGACATGTATCAAAAATATGATAAGCAAGAAAATCAAGCTTGTCAACGTGGTCCAGGTCATGCTCTTCCGCCGAATCCTTCCATGTCAAAGACGGGCTTTCAATATGTGGGAGTTTGACCCGTCCGAACACCATACGCTGCGAGAGCTCTTCGACACGACGCACAAAGATGTCTGGAGGGTTCTGTTCAAGGCCGCCGAGGTACCTCCTCCCATAACCGAGGATCACGGTCTCAGCGCAAAGCGACCCGCCAATCCGGTAAGCTCTTTATATTGTGCAAGATGTTTCTTTCCCCAGTATATTCATGGGAGGAATCTAAGCCTCCACGCCAATTAATCAGGACTGGGTAGCAATAGCGGAGCAGATTGACTGTCCAGCTCCACTTCCTGAAGATCTAGCAATGGCTCTCTTAATGGAGATGCTGTTTCTGGCACCATATGAGGTGCCGGAGAAGAAGGCCAAGAAGAAGGCCGGGGGGACTAGGAAAGGTCTCTGGCGCAAGGTTGTATCGGACTCATCGTCCGAAGACACTGAGGCGCGCTCCTCCAATGAAAACGAGGAGGACAAAGATGAAAGCCCTCGCCCCAACCGGGGGTGAAAAGAAAAGGAAGGCCACCCTATCTGGGGAGGCCGAAGGGTCCAAGAAAGGAAAGACCCTCCCTCCGGACCACTCCACCACAGCCGCCTACAGCGGCGGGGAGTGGTTGCCTAGGGCCAAGCCCCCGGCGAAGTCGTAAGTATCCAGACACTAATAATACTTCCGGTATGTTTTGCCTTATTGCTTCTTATCATGCCAAACATGATAGTGCAGTCCGGCCAAAGCCCACATCGATGTATCCTCCTCGGATGGGACTTTGGGCCAGTCGGTGATGAACATCGATTCACTCCCGACGACCACCTCCCCCCTGCCCGCGGACGACACCGAGGTGTTGTCTCAAAGGATACCGGACTAGGGGGAAACGTTTCTGGAGACGCCCCGAGGCGAAATCCCAAACCCCGGGCACATGGGAGGGAAGAACCCCATGGATGCTGATGACGGGGGTTGCAACAAGTCTGGCCCTCAGCCAGATACTGCGCCGAAACCCGCAGTGGTTCCAGATTCAGGCAGGCAGCCTCTCTCAAAGGGGGGCGAGCTGCCCGTGCCGATGACCTCTGTCCATCCGGAGGCATCAGACAACTTGCTGGAAGCGCTTTGCGGCGCTTCCATTGATGAAGAGCACCGCGTCATCATGAGTGCGGTGATTGCGGATTGACCGAAGCCCGCGCCAGCCTCCTAACAGGCTTTGAGGTAAGTAATAAAATTATGAGAAAATATCACAGTATAGACAGTAGCCCCTGATGCTCTGTTTGGCGTTTTGAAAAGAAAGGCCGAATCAGAGGATCAAATAACATCTGCAGGAGTCTAATAGAAAATGTCCATGTGAATGAGCAGGCGTCACTACTGGCCGCTGCCTCCCATACTGCGGAGGTCTCCGGACTGAAGCAGGACCTGGAGCGGACCGAGGGAGAGCTCGGCCTCGTGAAGAGGTAGCTCGAGGAGAACAAAGGTAAGTGATACCCCGTCTATATATTGATAAAGAAAAAATGGTTTCAGCTTATAGAAGCGTCATGAACTTTAATAGGGGCCACGACCGAAGTAGCAACCCATAAGAAGGCGCTGTCCGAAGCTGAGGACAAAGCGGCCAAGGAGCACACCGAGCGCGAGAAGCAAGAGGCCCGTGTCGACGAGGTCCAGCAAGAGCTCCAGGATTTCGTCAAAAAATACGAGTCCTTGGAGTGTGACTCTAAGACGTGAGAGTCCGAGCTCGCTGAGGCCCTCCAGAACATGCAAGACGCTAAGGCCGAAGCCCAAAGGGCCCTCTAGGAGATTCAGGTGGCCAAGAAGATAGCGGCGGGTAAGGCATTCATTATGCAAAGCAAGAATGTGAAGGAGACTTTACTTTTACTTACCCGAATTCAGAGCTCTCCAGGAGCGTTCGCAGATCTGCCACACAGCATATCGGATGCCGTGGAGTTCTACCGGGCTGAAGAAGGGAGCTCGATGGAGAAATTGTTCTGGTCTCAATATATTGGGACCGAACATCCGATGCCCTTGAGCGACTAGCTGAAGCAATTGGTCGAGTTGCACAAGGTGGCTGAACTGGCCATGAAGGACCTTATAGTCCGGATGTGGCCTGTCGAGCCCTGCCTAGTAGCTACTTCGGCCTCGTGAAGCGGCTTGTAAATGCCTGCCCGTGCCTTGAAGTCATAAAGCGGTCAGTCTGCATTGAAGGTGTGCGCAGGGCTTTCGCCCGCGCTAAAGTTCACTGGACGAAGATAGACGCCGAGAAGCTGGTGACGGAGGGGCCGCCAAAGGGCAAGGAGCACCGCCACCCCGAAAAGTATTATGATAGTGTCCTGAAGGGCGCCCGCCTTGTGGCGGAGGAATGTGCGAAGGATGTAATATTTGAATGAATGTACTCATTTGATCATGTAAGACGAGTTCATTTGCGCTATATAACGCTTGTTGATTTAAAATTTTACCTTCTGTGCGGCCGTTTGTAAAATCTGAGAGTTGGCCAGTCGTCGGCTTCTGCCCCCATGTAACTAGTACTGGGGTGTTCGGGATAAATCTAAACACTCTTTATCCAAATTTTTGGTCCTTTAAGGAGGTGTTTAGCGCAGCGAACAAGGCAATCGGACTATACAACTTTATCACTCTCACTTAGCCATAGAAGTCTACAATTTTAAATTTTGGCGAAGCCCCTAGTATTCGGAAGGCCGAACTTGGGGCACTATACACTCCTAAATCGGACAAGGCTGATTCCTCGCCTAAAGTAGAAAAAATCTTTAAGGATTTGAGACCTCTCGAATAGCGACCAGATGTCGCCGCATCATGACAGTCAGTTTTTGGCTTTCTCTACTGAGGTGCTCGTCCCGAAGAACTGGGACACAATCGCAGTAGTTCTCCCTGTGCCACCTTAGCCGATGTAGCGGAATGTAAGGTAGCAAAACGTGGGAGCCAGGCAAACCCAAGTATTGACCCAAGACATGATTCGAAGCTGATGCATATAATGCTATAAGTTCGGGGTGCCGCACTGTTTAAAGTGTTCAGACCTTTCTTGCCGTGTTATGGGGTACACTGAAGCCCCTGGCGGACTGAGCGTACCAGAATGTACGGATGCAATTTGTAATAAATAAGTAGTCAAGGAAAAAGATAAAGAAATGTAATAATAAGCTAACGTTGTACATTATTTTCCATTGTTATTTTGAATAATACGTCAAGGCGTATGTATACAAGTAGTGCCATAAGCAAAATAGGACTATTTAACATGTCCTGACCAAAGGCGAGCTGCGTGTGGGTATGTAAAACAGGTATAACGATCGTTATCAGAGACCGCGTGGGGATTCCCTTGTACGTCAAAGCTTCTTGTCTCCTTGGTGTTTCCGTCCCGTAATGGGTCCGATACTCAGATTATCGGAAGAGCCTCGAAAAGAAAAGGACCTGAAAGAAAGAAAAGGGTGAAGGTGTACGGGTCCTGTGACGGTTGAGCTGCATTTTGGACTGCATTGTGGTCGTTCCTCCGCCTATGCCCATGGTATTTTAAGTGCGTAGTTATGTATGCGCGGCACAAATTTCACCGCTTGAACAGGACTAGGACGGAGGCCGAATTGCTAGGCGAGCTCTAGACGTGCCGGACGATCCTGTTGCAGAGTACTTCGGACTCACTTGGCAGTGTCCGAGGGCATTATTGCCGAGTTGGAGATCTGCCTAAGAAGGCTGCTCTATACTTCTGCTGCGAGGGCTGCAGTGTGCTCCTCTGTACGGAGGGAGCGCCCTGTGTGTCCATTGACTGTTATAACCCCGCGAGGTCCGGGCATCTTGAGCTTGAGGTAGGCGTAATGTGGCACCGCATTGAATCGAGCAAATACGGTTCGTCCTAGTAGTGCATGGTAGCCACTACGGAAGGGGACGATATCGAAGGTTAACTCCTCGCTTCGGAAGTTTTCCGGAGATCCGAAGACTACTTCCTGTGTGATTGAGCCCGTGCAACAGGCCTCTACACCTGGTATGACACCTTTAAAGGTGGTTTTTGTGGGTTTAATCCTTGAGGGATCGATGCCCATTTTGCGCACTGTATCCTGATATAGTAGGTTAAGGCTGCTGCCATCGTCCATAAGGACTCGTGTGAGGTGGAATTCGTCAATGATGGGGTCGAGGACCAACGCGACCAAACCACCATGATGGATACTGGTAGGATGGTCCCTGCGATCAAAAGTGATCGGACAAGAAGACCATGGGTTGAACTTTGGGGCGATTGGCTCCATCGCATAGACGTCCCTTAGTGCGCGCTTCCGCTCCCGTTTGGGAATATGGGTGGCGTATATCATATTTACCATTTTCACTTGGGGAGGAAATTTCTTCTGTCCTCCTGTGTTCGGCAGCCAGGGCCCCTCGTCGTCATTACTATGCGGCCCCTTTTCCTTGTTTTCGGCATTTAACTTGCCGGCCTATTTAAACACCCAACATTCTCTATTGGTGTGGTTGGCTGGTTTATCGGGGATGCCGTGAATTTGACACGAGCGATTGAGTATGCGGTCCAGACTGGACGGGCCCAGATTATTTATGTGGAATGGCTTTTTCCGCTGACCGGACTTAGAGCCACTGAATCCAGCATTGACTGTCGTGTCTTCAGCGTTGTCGCCATTGTTGCGATGCTTGTGTCTGTTGCGCCGGGGCTTGCCATTGATATCTCTGGTATCTGAGGTGCCAGGATTTCTTGATGTGTTGTTGCTGCGAGCCAGCCAGCTATCTTCGCCCGCACAAAAGCGGGTCATGAGTGTCGTGAGGGCTGCCATGGACTTCGGCTTCTCTTGGCCAAGGTGTTGGGCGAGCTACTCGTCATGGATGTTATGCTTAAAGGCCGCTAGGGCTTCGGCATCCGGACAGTCGACAATTTGGTTCTTTTTAGTTAGGAACCGAGTCCAGAATTTCCTGGCTGACTCTCTGGGCTGTTGGGTTATGTGACTTAAGTCATCAGCATCCGGTGGTCGCACATAAGTGCCCTGGAAGTTGTCAAGGAATGCGTCTTCCAGGTTCTCCCAACTGCCAATAGAGTTTGCCGGCAGGCTATTCAGCCTATGCCGAGCCGGTCCTTTGAGTTTTAGTGGGAGGTACTTGATGGCATGTAGATCATCGCCGCGGGCCATGTGAATGTGGAGAAGGAAATCTTCAATCCATACCGCAGGGTCTGTTGTACCATAGTATGGTTCAATGTTCACGGGTTTAAACCCTTATGGGAATTCATGATCCATTACTTCATCAGTGAAGCATAGGGGTGTGCGGCGCCTCTATGCCGGGCTACATCTTGACGCAGTTCAAATGAGTCTGATCTGTTGTATTCGGCCCGGTCGGATTTGTTTTTAGTATATCTGGCGTGACGGTCATTATCTCGTGTTGGGGCGTGCCCCCGTGATCCATAGATCGATCTTTGCTGTCCTGCTTTGTTTTCAAATTTGTCCCGCAGGTCATGCGTGGAGCCCCAGACCTTCATGTTTTTGCTTGTTTGGCGATGGGGTGCGGGCTGGACTTCGGGTTGATATGCCACTTTGTCTCGGCCATGAGGTGGCCGGTCAGCCACATCCTGCGCTGGTAGTGTAGGATTTAATGCCTCCTCCTCGAGTTGAGGTAGCAACCTGCACTTTGGGTAACTTTTGGTTTGGCGCTCGAGTCCATATTCCTCGGCTGCCAGGACCTCGGTCCATCTATTAGTTAGCAGATCTTGATCAGCTTGAAGCTGCTGCTGCTTTTTCTTTTGGCTTTTCGTAGTGGCTATAAGCCGGCGCTTGAAGCGCTCCTGCTCAACGGGATCCTCATGCACGATGAATTCTTCGTCGCCGAGGCTCACCTCGTCTTTGGAGAGGGGCATGTAATTGTCATCCTCTGATTCTCCATCCATTGCATGTTCCTTGGGGCTAGCTTGCCCATCCTCCCGGTCGACCTGCTTGAAGCCTGGCTGGGCGGGATTGTTTTCGTCCTCGGCATTATCCGGAGCGTTATTGTCTCTTGTGCCGGTATCGCTATTTTTGCTATGGCGAGATTTAGAGCGGCGCCTGTGACGCCGGTGCTTAGATTGCTTCTCAAGGGGATTATCCTCCGTTGCCTCATCGCCATCACTTTCTTTGCGGGTGTCCACCATATATATATCATATGATGAGGTGGTTGTCCAGCGCCCTACGGGCGGTGGTTCTTGTTCCTCTCCAGCATCGTCGTCCATACCGTCGATGTCTTCGGAGTCGAAATCAAGCATGTCGGTTAAGTCATCGACAGTGGCTACCAAGTGGGTGCTGGGTGGGAAACGAATTTCTTCGCCATCCGCTTCCCACTCAAGCCAGACATAGTTTGGCCAAGAGTCTCCTGACAGGGAGAGAGATTTCAGCGAATTTAGTATGTCGCCCAAGGGTGAGTGCTGAAAGATATCCGCGGAGGTGAACTCCATGATCGGTGCCCAATCAGATTCGATAGGCACAGATGTGCGTGGTTCGGAACCTATGACCGGAGACGAGTCCGAGGGTCCGATGGCACATACCTCATTGGAGGCGAAGCCTGTGTTCGGCTCTATCGCCGATGAGTGTGTGGCCTCTGTGGTGGGGTCTATCCACCTGTCCTCGGATGGAGCGATCTGCTCCGGATCTAAGGCCAGGACAGCTACAGGTGCGTTCTCCTAAACACCGTCTGATGGCAGATCTAAGTCATGCTCATCGTGACTGTACGACGCACATTTCATGGGCTCGAATCCGTCGAAGATCAAGTCTCCACGGATGTTGGCAGTATATTTCAAGATTCAAACCTGACCTGATGGCCAGGGGCATAGCTATCGATCTGCTCCAGATGGCCAAGTGAGCTGGCCCACAGTGCGAAGCCGCCGAATACGAAGATCGCATCATTGCAGATGAAAACTTCACCTGGATCGCATCATTGCAGATGGTTGAAGGATCTATCAAGCCTTATCGTGACGACATAGTGGAACTCTCAATGAAAGCACCAATGTCAGTGTCAAAACCGGCGGATCTCGGGTAGGGGGTCCCGAACTGTGCGTCCAAGGCTAATGGTAACAGGAGGCGGGGGACACAATATTTACCCAGGTTCAGGCCCTCTTGATGGAGGTAATACCCTACTTCCTGCTTGATTGATCTTGATGATAGAGTATTACAAGAGTTGATCTACCACGAGATCATAGAGGCTAAACCCTAGAAGCTAGCCTATGATTGTGATTGTTCTTGTCCTACGGACTAAACCCTCCGGTTTATATAGACACCGGAGGGGGCTAGGGTTACACAGAGTCGGTTACAGAGAAGGAGATCTACATATCCGAGTTTCCAAGCTTGCCTTCCATGCAAAGGAGAGTCCCACCCGGACATGGGACGAAGTCTTCAATCTTGTATCTTCATAGTCCAACAGTCCGACCAAAGTATATAGTCCGGCTGTCCGAGGACCCCCTAATCCAGGACTCCGTCAATGAGGATGATGATAGTGACCTTGATCTTGAAGAGTCTATGAGACACTTTGGTCTTATGGCTAACCTTCGCGACTACATGGTTGGAGGAAAGGAATGGGTCCTTGATAGTGGATGTACCGATCACATGACTGGAGACAAAGATATGTTTCGTGAGCTTGCTGAAAACTACGACCCTCAAAAGTATGTCACTTTTGGTGATAACTCAAAGGGTAAGGTGGTTGGCCTCGATAAGGTGACCATCTCACATGACATCTCCATACAAAATGTTATGCTCGTTGAATCTCTTGGCTATAATCTACTTTCTGTATCTAGACTAGCTGACCTTGGTTTCAATGTCCTATTTACTGAAGTAGATTGCCAAGTGTTTCGAAGATATAATCATAAAATGGTCTTTACCGGCATACGTAGAGGTGATCTATACATTGTTGATATCACTAAAAAGGCTCAACATAGAACTTGCTTAATTGCTAAATCTTCTAAAGGCTGGTTGTGGCATAGACAGTTAGGTCATGTGGGCATGCGGAATCTTGACAAGCTTATTAAAGGTGATCATATCATTGGTGTTAAAGATGTTATATTTGACAAGGATAGACTTTGCAGTGCGTGCCAAGCAAGAAAACAGGTTGGAGGAAGCCACCCTGTGAAGAACATCATGACCACGAGGAGACCGCTCGAGCTACTTCAGATGGATCTTTTTGGTCCCAATGCCTACAAGAGTCTCGATGGTAACTCGTTTGGATTGGTCATTGTTGATGATTTTTCAAGATTTACGTGGGTGTGCTTTCTTGATGATAAATCGCAGGTCCAAAAGATCTTTAAAAACTTCACGAGGAAGGCTCAAAACCAATTTGAAGTGAAGATCAAGAAGGTTTGCAGCAACAACGGAATGGAGTTGAAGAACGCCAATGTGGACACCTTTCTTGACGAAGAAGGGATTTCACATGAGTTCTCGGCTCTGTACACACCTTAACAAAATGGAGTTGTTGATAGGAAGAACCGGACGCTCATTGAAATGACGACAATGGTGCATGATGAGTACAAGATGCCAAAACACTTTTGGGCTGAAGCGGTTGAGACAGCTTGTCATGCAACAAATCATCTATATCTTCACAAGCTACTCGGCAAGACGGCATACGAGCTTCTCACCGGTAACAAACCCCAAGTTGATACTTTCGAGTATTCGGCTCAAAGTGCTACATTCTTGATAAGCATCATCATTCGAAATTTGCTCCTAAATCTCATGAAGGTTTCCTACTTGGTTATGGCTCAAACTCTCACACTTACCGTGTCTACAACAACTTCACCCGAAAGGTTGAAGAGACGGTAGATGTGAAGTTTGATGAATCTAATGGCTTGCAAGTAGAGCAATTGCCAATTGATGTAGGTGACAAAGATCCTTCATAAGCAATCCAAGACATGTATATTGGCAAGATTCACCCAACGGAGGTGAAGGAGAGTACCTCGTCCATGCAAGTGGAAGCCTCAACTTCACGCTAAGGTGAACCACAAGTTGACTTGGAGGCATCGACAAGTGGGACACATCAAGACGATGAAAAAAGGATTTATAACAAGATGAACCTCGACGACCTCCTTCTCCACCTCCACGGGAGAAAAACAATGCCGAAAACAACGAAGAAAGACAAGAGGAAGAACAAGAAAATGAAGAGGATGTTCCACACCGACCCAAACAAAAGCTCTCACGAGTTCGAGCAAGAGTCTCAAGAGATCATCCAGTCGAACAAATCTTTGATGACATTCAAACCGGGAGAATTAGTTGGTCTAAAACTCGTTTGGCTAATTTTTGTGAGCATTACTCATCATTTCTAGCATTGAACCTATGAAGGTTGAAGAAGTGTTGGAAGATCCGGATTGGATAAATGCCATGCATGAAGAGCTACACAACTTTGAGAGGAACCAAGTGTGGACGTTGGTTAAAGAACCCGATGAGAAGCACAGTGTCATTAGAACCAAATGGGTGTTTTGGAACAAGCAAGATGAAGATGGACAAGTTGTATGCAACAAGGCTCGTCTCGTTGCTCAAGGCTACACTCAAGTAGAAGGTATGGACTATGGTGAGACATACGCCCCCGTTGCTAGACTTGAGTCCATTCGCATCTTACTTGCTTATGCCAATCATCATGTCATTACCTTATATCAAATGGACATCAAAAGTGCTTTTCTAAATGGTGAAATTGAGGAGGAAGTTTATGTTAAACAACCTCCCAGCTTTGTTAATCCTAAGAAACCCGACCATGTTTACAAACTCCACAATGCTCTTTATGGTATTAAACAAGCTCCTAGAGCTTGGTATAAATGCTTGACCAAGTTTCTTCTTTGAAAAGGGTTTGAAATTGGTAAAATTGATTCTACACTCTTTACTAAAAGGGTTAAAGGAGAATTATTTGTGTGTGAAATTTATGTTGATGATATCATATTTGGTTCAACTAACCCTCATTTTTGTAACATCCCAAATTTTCAATTTGGAATGTTATGCATAGGTCATCATTGCATATCATATTTTAATGCATTTTTGGTTGATCCTAGAAATTCTAAGGAACTCAAGGACCCACGGAGAGAGTTGGGGATTTCATTATTTTCATATTTGAGTTTTTCTCAAATTTTGAAAAGAGGATCATTTGATTTTAATTATTTTCTCTTCGAATATTTCCAATGTTAAAATAAAAGAAATATTGGAGGAAAAATATTAAAATCAAATTTTATTTTTATTTGGAGTTTTATTGCTATTTTATTTGAATTAAGAAAAATGTGTTTCTCAAAATTGCATTACTAGCCCAAATAAATGTTCACTTTGTCCGCAATATTTATTAGAGGACCGAGAAAATTTATTTCAGGATTTTTGGACTCCGTTTAGTATTTCTTTTGTTAGTTTTTCCACGTCAGATTTATTTTTAAAAAAGTGCACCGACCTAAACGGGTCGTGCCCGACCCGGACACCTCGCCCGACCGGCCTTATAAGCTGCAGGCCACCCCGCCGCCAAAACCTAGTCGCCACCCTCGATCCCTGCACCGCCGCCGCCAACTCGCGCAGCCGGCTTCGCCGTCCGCCGCTGCCACCCCACCATCACCGACCACCCCGCTGCCGCCGCCAGAGTCGCTGCTCGCCGCCGCCGGACCTCACCGAGGTAGCCGCCGCCGCCGTCCCGATTTTTTTCAAAATACCATCGGGTTTTTTAAAACCCTGGACCTAGTTTTTTTAATTAGATCGGTTCGGTTATTTTCGGTTTAGTTAATTAGCAGACGTTCCTCCGTACGTTCGTTTTAACGAACGTTGTTCGTTAGTTAGCTGCAGATAGCGAACGTTCATTCGTTAGCCTGTTTGTCTTGTTTTATTTTCCAGGGTTTTTCCGTGATTATTTTCGATCGCGATTTCTTCCCTGATCTTCGTTTTAGTTTATCTTTTCGCTCGTTTATCCGACTCAGATGAAACAGGCGCCTCGATCTTTGTCTCGAAGCCCTCTTTCTATTTAACCAACTTGAACAAGAGTTTGGTACTATAAAATATGACTTTAGTCCGGAATAGTGAACGAATCTTGTTTCTTTCGTAGTTGGAGATTCGTTGCTCTGTTTGATTTGATTCTTTTTGCAAACCGGAGTTCTTAAGTTGAACTTTCTGGTTAGATCTTCTTATTTGAGTTTTACCCGTACTTCTATTTTGAGTTCTTATGTATGTTATTATCTGTTTGCGATAGAATTCCCAGAGTGCGAAGCGTGCTACTACGAGTCTCTAGGTTTTGCGGATCATCAACAAGGCAAGTAACACTTTGATCCTATCTCTTTATTACCCACTTTTTATGCATTAGTTACAATCCTCAAACATTGCATGGTTAGGATCTGATATAACATGTGGGT
Organism: Triticum aestivum; assembly: GCF_018294505.1. Lineage (NCBI taxonomy): Eukaryota > Viridiplantae > Streptophyta > Magnoliopsida > Poales > Poaceae > Triticum > Triticum aestivum. Next base: position 481,191,974 of record NC_057798.1, on the reverse strand, counting down.
TTGGGAAGTAGATTATGAGGTAGAACCTATTGCCCTTTTATTATCAAACCTTTGGGAGTTACTTCTACGTTATGCTCAAGATTGCTATGCTATGCTCGTAGATGTGGTTTGGGTGAGTGTATCCATGACAGATGTGAGTATTGTTAATTAATGGTTAACTTAAGGTGGCTACTTAAATACACATCTGGGTGGATTGGATGAGGCACCCTGGAGTACCCAGTGGTTGTCAGGGCACCTGGAGAATCTAGTGTTGTCCTAGGATATCCAGGAGTACCCGTGTGATTATCCTATGGTTCGCCACCCAGGCTCAAAGGGATCATAAGATTATTCATGCTAGAAACTTCCATGTGCAGCCACAAGCCAATATGGGCTCTGGCATAGTTGAGTAAGTTGTGTGACCTCTTTCAGTGGTAGGCTAGCAGATGTAGGGGATGTAGGTGGTACTATCTACCCAGAGTAAAGAGTTAATGCTTCTGAAAGACTGTGTCTCGGTCATCCGTTTCTCAAACATCATGTAGTGCGAGAAATCCAACAGAGGAGATCGAGTCTTGTGGGGAAAAGTGCGCAAACCTCTGCAGAGTGTATGAACTAATCATGGTTAGCCGTGTCCCTGGTTATGGACATCTTGAGTATATGGTTCTTGGATTATCATGTTGATCTCATCACTCTAAATTAATTTGATTGGGTTAATTGATGTTGATTAATTGGGATTGAGTTGGAGGAACCTTCAATGTTTAACAACCACCATGATAGTTAAATAAAATTTATTCCTTTGTTGTAGGGAAAAATTGACTTTATGCAAGATCAGTAACCATAGAGCTTTCCACCAGCCATATATGCATGTAGTGATAGCATTTATTCTGTTCATTACTCTATGTGTTACATTGCCAGCATATTCCATGTGATGACCCGTTTCGGGCAGCAACATATCATGTTGCAGACTTTTCAGACGACGAGTAAGGTGCCATAGGCCGTTGTCGTTCACTCAACTATGTTGTTGGAGTTGATGGGCTCACTTTATCTTCTAATTCTTCCGCTTTTATCTTATTTAGATGGACTTAAGCCATATTATTGTAATAAGTTCTCTTTTGAGACATTCGATGTAATAAGTGTGTGATTAAAACTCTGTTATAAATCCTCAAGTACTATGTGTGTCAGCATTACCCATCCAGGGATGACACTGATGCATAGAGACTAGACTGTTTGAGGTCTAGTCGCTACAAGATGGTATCAGAGCACACGCTGACTATAGGACAAGACCACTAAGCTAAAACCATAGGTCACTCTTCTCTACTCATTTCTGACTCCCCTCCCTTTTTTATTCTATAGGATGGCGGACCCAAGGAATAAGTTTACACAACCGGATGAAGACATACCTTTTGGACGACACTTGAAGGAAGTTACTAGGTATGTGAACATTGGAATACCAAGCTTCACTGGGACCTACATCGCCACTTTACCAGAAGAGGAGCATTGGATGATTCGATTTCAAGTTCTAGGAAGGACGTTCATGCCAATCACTAAGCCCATAGAGTTTTCCTTTGATGCACCAACCTGGAGTCTAGGAAAGAGCATGGCAGCCCACATCGCCATGGGACGCATTGGAGAAGTCTACCACAAGGATCTCAAGGACACTATCTACCAGATATGTGGGTGCCGAGATGAGCAATGGGAGATGATCAACACCAGGAGGGACATGTCCATTGCAGCTTTCATCCAGGAGTTAAACCAGCACATTCGTCGCCAGGAGAACCAGATGTGCGCAGGCATGATAGATCTGAAGAAGGCAATGACCAGGATTACGGAGCTAGAGAAGGAACTCAAGTCTACACGCGACGGATATGAGGAGGAAATGATAATACTTGTGGAGAAATTTGATGACCTGACGAGGAAGCTAGGAGTATTCATGGGAGACCCCGCGCCAAGAGGAGATGACGACGATTCCAAGGACATTCGCTCGGAGGACTACATCATCATCGACAACACCGAATCAGACCCCGACGATAGCGATGATGACTATGTTGATGAAGCTGGAGGAGACATCATGGAGTCTTCCACCGATTAAAACTTCTAGTTGACCACCATATCAGTACTAGTATTTCCCCCATGTATATAGTATAGTCCGAGCACTTTTGTAACGATAGTTAGACCGATTGTATGCCCTTGTGTGAATTGATTGAAGTGATATGATTGTGATTGTCTCATGTGCATATGGGTAGTGTTTTCCCTTTAGACCTCATTCTATTCTGTTTTCTCACCTTTTCTAAACCCATCAGATGCCTCCGAGACGTGACAATGGATTTGCTTTTCCACCAGAGCTCACTCAGTTGATCCAGCAGCAGAACACCTTGATGCATCTACTAGTCCAGAATCAGAACCAAGGGAACAACAACAACGATGACAACCCACCACCACCACCACCAGTTGATCACTAAGACCATTTCCTAAGGTTGAATCCGTCGGTGTTCTCTAGTAGCACCGAGCCGATTGTTGCATATGATTGGCTCCGCAAGATTAGAAGGGAGTTGACCACTGCAGGATGCACAGATGCGGAGAGAGTGCGTTTTGCCGCACACCAACTTGATGGACCAACAACATCATGGTGGGAAAATTTCACAGCCACTTACCCCATTGACACTGTTACATGGGATCAGTTTCAGCAGGCTTTCCGCACTGCCCATGTTTTAGCAGGAGCCATGAACATGAAGAAGCACGAGTTTTGCAACTTGCGCCAAGGAGGACGCACAATGGGGCAGTATGTGGATGAGTTTAGTAAGTTAGCTCGTTATGCCCCGGATGACGTCGCTACAGATGCTGCTAAGCAAGAGAAGTATCTGGAAGGACTAAATGATGAGATGAGCATGCAGTTGATGGTGGCAACTTTCAACAACTACTAGGAGTTGGTAGATAGAGCTCTTATGATTGAAGGGAAGCATCAGCAGATAGACAGCCGCAAGAGGAAGTATGGACAAGGGAAGTACAATTCAGGAACTCAGCAGAGCCCATGTTTTACCCTGAACTCGGGAGGACACATTCACCATAACCATGGAGGCCATAATTCCAATGGAGGAAGTTCGCATAACCATAGCGACCCCAAGAATGGGAATGGGAATGGAGGAAGCAACGGCCAGAACCGCTCCAACCCAACAACGCTCGCCAAGAAGGATCTAAGTCACATTACTTGTTTCAAGTGCGGGAAGAATGGACATTACGCCACAGAGTGTTCTGAAGCAAAGAATGGAAATGGCAATGGAAGCTCTGGGAAGAAGCCCAACCCTTTCAACAGGGGACAAGTAAACCACGTTAGCGTGGAGGAGGTTGAAGCGCAACTCGATGCAATTATAGGTAAGTTTTTGGTTAAGTCATTTACTGCAATCATTCTTTTTGATACTGGTGCATCGCATTCATACATATCAAGGGGATTTGTGGATAAGTATAACTTGCCAACCCAAGCCCTTAGGTCACCCATGTTAGTAACCTCACTAGGAGCAGAGTATATGGCTAGCTTGTGGTGTGAGCGGTTACCATTAAGGATTGGTAACTACGTGTTCCCCTCAGACCTAATCATATTGGAATCACAAGGACTGGATGTAATATTAGGCATGGATTGGTTATCTAAGTATGGAGGGAACATTAACTGTGTCAGTAAGTCAATTATGCTCACCACCCCAGAAGGAAGAAGGATTAAGTATGTATTTCGGCATGTGCCGAAGAGGACTCAAGTAAATTCGTTATCAGGAGTTGTACAAGAGGAAGTACCAGTGGTGAAGGATTTCCCTGATGTATTTCCAGAGGAGTTGCCAGGCATGCCACTGGATAGAGACATTGAGTTTTTGATTGAGCTTTTGCCAGGCACAGGGCCAATATCAAAGAGACCGTATTGGATGCCCGCCCAGGATTTGGAGGAAATTAAGAAGCAGATTAAGGAGTTACTGGATAAAGGTTATATTCGCCCCAGTTCGTCACCTTGGGGATCCCCAGTACTTCCAGTGGAGAAGAAAGATGGATCATTGAGGATGGTTGTTGATTATCGTGCACTGAATGAGGTGATGATCAAGAACAAGTACCCACTGCCGATGATCAATGATTTGTTTGACCAGTTGCAAGGAGCTAAAGTATTTTCCAAGATCGATCTGTGATCAGGATAGCACCAGCTGAAGATTCGATAGCAGGATATACCTAAGACAGCTTTTTACCACAAGGTACGGGTTATATGAGTTTGATCATTTGGTCTGACTAACGCACCTGCATATTTCATGAACATGATGAACAAGGTGTTTATGGAGTTTTTGGATAAGTTCGTCGTAGTGTTCATTGATGATATATTGGTTTATTCGAAGAATGAAGAGGAGCATAAGGAGCATTTGCGTTTGGTTCTTGAGAAGCTCAGGGAACATCAGTTATATGCCAAAATTCAGCAAGTGTGAGTTTTGGTTGAAGGAAGTTGGATTCCTAGGACATGTTATATCCGGAGAAGGAATAGCACTAGACCCCACCAAGGTTGTTTATGTTACTAAATGGGTAGCACCCATGTCGGTTGGAGAGATTTGGAGTTTTCTTGGACTCGCAAGATATTACAGGAGGTTCATTGAGAATTTCTCCAAGATTGCAAAACCCATGATAGAGTTGTTGAAGGACACCTAATTCAAATGGACTGAGGAGTGTGAAGCCAGTTCTCAGGAGTTGAAGAAGCGTTTGGTTATAGCCCCAGTGTTGATTCTTCCAGATCAACGAAAGGATTATCAAGTGTATTGCGACGCTTCTCGTCGAGGACTTGGAGCAGTGCTTATGCACAAGGGAAGAGTTGTTTCATATGCCTGACGACAGCTTCAACCACATGAGCAAAATTATGCTACACACGATTTGGAGTTAGCCGCTGTAGTGCATGCGTTGAAGACATGGAGACATTTTCTCATCGGAAACCATTGTGAGGTATACACGGATCACAAGAGTTTGAAATGTATCTTCACGTAGAAGGAGTTGAATCTCAGGCAGAGGAGATGGTTGGAGCTCATTAAGGATTGTGATATGAAGTTGCACTATCATCCCGGAAAGGCTAATGTAGTAGCCGATGCATTGAGCCGCAAGAGTTATGTTAATACACTCATGACCGGAGGATTACCCAAGGAGTTAGCAGAGGATCTTTGCAAGCTATGTTTGGAAATAGTTCTGAGAGGTTATGTAGTAGCATTGGAAATTCAGTCTACCTTGATGGATAAGATCAGAGAAGCACAAAAGACTGACAAGGAGATTGCCGAGATAAAGGAAAGGATGAGCAAAGGAAAGGTTAAAGGATTTCGTGAGGATGAGAACGATAACTTATGGTTTGAGGATCGCGTATATGTGCCTAATGACCCCAAGATTAGGAAGTTGATTCTGCAGGACGCCCATGATTCGCCGTATTCGATTCACCCAGGAAACACCAAGATGTATCTGGATTTGAAGAAAAGTTTCTGGTGGACCGGAATGAAGAAGTATATTGTGGAGTACGTAGAGGTATGTGATGTATGTCAGAGAGTAAAGGCAGAGCATCAGAAGCCAGCAGGATTGCTACAGCCATTGCCAATACCCGAATGGAAGTGGGACAAGCTAGGCATGGATTTTATCACAGGATTGCCCAGGACTCGTTCAGGCTATGACTCGATATGGGTTGTAGTCGATCGGTTGACGAAGTTAGCTCATTTCATCCCAGTGAAGACCACTTACACCAGTGCTAAGTTGGCAAAGATATATATGACTAGGATCGTATGTCTGCATGGAGTTCTGAGGACTATTGTATTAGTTAGAGGAACCCAGTTTACCTCAAAGTTCTGGAATTAGTTGCATGAGACTTTGGGTACCAGGCTAGAGTTCAGTACAGCCTTTCATCTACAGACAGATGGACAGACCAAGAGAGTCAATCAGATTCTGGAGGACATGTTGAGAGCTTGTGCGCTAGATTATGGATCTAGTTGGGACAACAATTTACCGTATGCGGAGTTCGCTTACAACAACAGATATCAAGCCAGTTTGAAGATGGCACCTTTCGAGGCTTTGTATGGAAGGACGTGCAGGACAAAGTTGCTATGGGATGAAGTTCGAGATCGTCAGTTGTTTGGACCGGATTTGATTAAGGAGTCCGAAGAGAAGGTTAAACTGATTCGCGATAGACACAAGGTAGCCCAGTCCAGGCAGAAGAGCTATGCAGATTCTAAACGCAAGGAGACAGTTTACGAAGTCGGAGACAGAGTATATCTTCATGTGTCCCCACTTCGAGGAGTTAAGCGTTTTGGAGTTAAGGGAAAGTTAGCACCACATTTTGTGGGACCATACAAAGTTTTGGAACGTATGGGAGAAGTTGCTTACAAGCTGGAATTGCCAGAAGGATTCTCAGGAGTTCACGATGTGTTTCATGTTTCCCAGTTGAAGAAGTGCCATGCAGAGATGGCCGATATTCCTGTGAGAGATACAATGTCACTGGAAGCGATTCAGCTGGATAGTGATTTGACCTACGAGGAGAAACCAGTGAAGATTCTCGAGTTTGCCAGCCAAGTCACACACAGCAAGGTTATCAAGTTCTACAAAGTTTAGTGGAGCCACCATACCGAGGATCAAGCCACCTAGGAACGAGAGGAAGACCTACAGAAGGACCACCCGCACCTATTTTCTAGCCAACCCGAATCTCGAGGGCGAGATTCATCTTAAGGGGGGTAGGTTTGTAACATCCCAAATTTTCAATTTGGAATGTTATACATAGGTCATCATTGCATATCATATTTTAATGCATTTTTGGTTGATCCTAGAAATTCTAAGCAACTCAAGGACCCACGGAGAGAGTTGGGGATTTCGCTATTTTCATATTTGAGTTTTTCTCAAATTTTGAAAAGAGGACCATTTGGTTTTAATTATTTTCTCTTCGAATATTTCCAATGTTAAAATAAAAGAGAGGGGATAAAATGACTTCTCCACAATAAAAGAAATATTGGAGGAAAAATATTAAAATCAAATTTTATTTTTATTTGGAGTTTTATTGCTATTTTATTTGAATTAGGAAAAATGTTTTTCAAAATTGCATTAGTAGCCCAAATAAATGTTCACTTTGTCCGCAATATTATTAGAGGACCGCGAAAATTTATTCAGGATTTTTGGACTCCGTTTAGTATTTCTTTTATTAGTTTTTCCGCGTCAGATTTATTTAAAAAAAGTGCACCGACCTAAACGGGTCGTGCCCGACCCGGACACCTCGCCTGGCCGGCCTTATAAGCCGCAGCCCACCCTGCCGCCAAACCCTAGCCGCTGCCCTCGATCCCCGCGCCACCGCCGCCAACCCGCGCAGCCACTGCCGCCGACCCGCGCTGCCGTCCGCCGCCGTCCGCCGTCGCCACCCCCGTCGTCCTGCCCGCCGTTGCCGACCACCCTGCCGCTGCCGCCGACCGCCCCGCCGCCGGAGCTGCCCGCCACCGCCCGACCTCGCCGAGGCCGCCGCCGCCGCCGTCCCGGTTTTTTTCGAAAAACCATCATTTTTAAAAAAACCTTAGATCTAGTTTTTTTAAATAGATCGGTTCGGTTTTTTTCAGTTTAGTTAATTAGCGGACGTTCGTCCATACATTTGTTTTAACGAACGTTGTTCGTCACTTAGCCGCAAACAACAAACTTTCGTTCGTTAGCCTGTTCGTCTCATTTTATTTCCAGGGTTTTTCCGTGATTATTTTCGACCGCGATTTCTGCCCTGATATTCGTTTTAGTTTATCTTTTCGCTCGTTTATCTGAATCAGATGAAACTAGCGCATAGATCTTCATCTCGAAGCCCTCTTTCTGTTTAACGAACTTGAACATGATTTTGGTACTGTAAAATTTGACTTTAGTCCAGAATAGTAAATGAATCTTATTTCTTTCGTAGTTGGAGTTTCGTTGCTCCATTTCATTTGATTCTTTTTGCAAAACGGAGTTCTTCAGTTGAAATTTCTAGTTAGATCTTCTTATTTGAGTTTTACCCGTACTTCTATTTTGAGTTCTTATGTATGTTATTATATGTTTGCGATAGAATTCCCAGAGTGCGAAGCGTGCTACTACGAGTCTCTAGGTTTTGCGGATCATCAACAAGGCAAGTAACACTTTGATCATATCTTTTTATTACCGAGTTTTCATGCATTAGTTACAATCCTCAAACATTGCATGGTTAGGATCTGATATAACATGTGGGTTTGGGAAGTAGATGATGAGGTAGAACCTATTGCCCTTTTATTATCAAACCTTGGGAGTTACTTCTATGTTATGCTCAGGATTGCTATGTTGTGCTCGTAGACATGGTTTGGGTGAGTGTATCCATGATAGATGTGAGTATTGTTAATTAATGGTTAACTTAAGGTGGCTACTCAAATACACATCTGGGTGGATTGGTTGAGGCACCCTGGAGTACCCAGTGGTTGACAGGGCACCTAGAGAATCTAGTGTTGTCCTAGGATATCCCAGAGTACCCGTGTGATTATCCTACAGTTCGCCACCCAGCCTCAAAGGGATCATAAGACTATTCATGCTAGAAATTTCCGTGTGCAACCACAAGCCAATATGAGCTCTGGCATAGTTGAATAAGTTGTGTGACCTCTTTCAGTGGTAGGCTAGCAGATGTAGGGAATGTAGGTGGTACTGTCTACCCAGAGTAAAGAGTTAATGCTTCTGAAAGACTTGATACGTCTCCAACGTATCTCTAATTTTTGATTGTTCCATGCTATTATATTACCCCTTTTGGATGTTTATGGGCTTCATTCTACATATTTATATCATTTTTGGGACTAACCTACTAACCGGAGGCCTAGCCCATATTGTTGTTTTTTGCCTATTTTAGTATTTCGAAGAAAAGGAATATCAAACGGAGTCCAAACGGAATGAAACCTTCGGGAGCGTTATTTTTGGAACAAATCTGATCTAGAGAGCCTGGAGTGCAAGTCAAGAAAGCTCCAAGGGCCCCACGAGATAGGAGCCCCCCCCCCCCCCGTAGGGCGCGCCCCCTGTCTCGTGGGCCCCTCGGGGGTCCAACGACGTACTTCTTCCTCCTGTATATACCTACGGACCCCGAAAACATCCAGGAGCACCACGAAACACAATTTCCATCGCCGTAACCTTCTCTATCCGCGAGATCCCATCTTGGAGCCTTCGCCGACGCTCTGCCGGAGGGGGAATCGACCACAGAGGGCTTCTACATCAACACCATAGCCTCTCCGATGAGTTGTGAGTAGTTTACCACAGACCTACGGGTCCATAGTTATTAGCTAGATGGCTTCTTCTCTCTTTTTGAATCTCAATATAATGTCCTCCCCCTCTCTTGTGGAGATCTATTCGATGTAATCTCTTTTTGCGGTGTGTTTGTCGAGATCTGATGAATTGTGGGTTTATGATCAAGTTTATCTATGAATAATATTGGAATCTTCTCTGAATTCTTTTATGTATGATTGAGTTATCTTTGCAAGTCTCTTCGAATTATCAGTTTGGTTTGGCCTACTAGATTGATCTTTATTGCCATGGGAGAAGTGCTTAGCTTTGGGTTCAATCTTGCAGTGATCTTACCCAGTGACAAAAAGGGTTGCAAGACATGTATTGTATTGTTGCCATCGAGGATAACAAGATGGGGTCTATATCATATTGCATGTGTTTATCCCTCTACATCATGTCATCTTGCTTAAAGCGTTACTCTGTTCTTATGAACTTAATACTCTAGATGCAGGAAGGAGTCGGTCGATGTGTGGAGTAATAGTAGTAGATGCAAGCAGGAGTCGGTCTACTTGTTATGGACGTGATGCCTATATACATGATCATGCCTAGATAATCTCATAACTATGCGCTTTTCTATCAATTGCTCGACAGTAATTTGTTCATCCACCGTAATACTTATGCTATCTCGAGAGAACCCTCTAGTGAAACCTATGGCCCCCGGGTCTATCTCTTATCATATTTGCTTTCAATCTATCTTTATTTGCATCTTTACTTTTTGCATCTATATTACAAAATACCAAAAATATATTATTATCTCTCTATCAGATCTCACTTTCGTAAGTGGCTGTGAAGGGATTGACAACCCCTTTATTGCGTTGGTTGCGAGTTCTCAGTTTGTTTGTGTAGGTGCGTGGGACTTTTGAGGAGCCTCCTACTGGATTGATACCTTGGTTCTCAAAACTAAGGGAAATACTTACGCTACACTTGCTGCATCACCCTCTCCTCTTCGGGGAAAACCAACGCTAGCTCAAGACGTAGCAAGAAGGATTTCTGGCGCCGTTGTCAGGGAGGTCTTCACTCAAGTCAAGACATACCAAGTACCCATCCAAACCCATCTCCCTCGCATTTACATTATTTGCCTCTCGTTTTCCTCTCCCCCACTTCATCCTTGCCGTTTTATTCGCCCTCTCTTTCCCAATCTCCTCCTCTCTCTTTCGCTTGCATTTTTGTTTGCTTGTGTCTCCATGTGCCTTCTATGTGCTTGCATCTTTGCTTGCTAAAAATCTATTGATATGGATCCATTTAAAGTGTTCTACTTGGATTATCTTCTATCCTTATGCTCTCGCGCTGAAACCCCAACTAGCCTAGTTGATGGGAAATCTTTAGATGAGCATGCTCATTTTGTGCGTCATCATTTATCTGAAAAAGGGAAGGTATTATCATATCATATAAATAGTTTTCTATGCTATGCTTGGAATCTTTGTGAAATTTGTGATTTTACTTGTTGCTCTAAGAACCCTAAAAAACACCTTCCCTACCTATGTGAGTTCAATGATAATGAAATCTTATCTTCTTATGCTAAAGGTGTTTATAGTTACTATGATATCGAACAAATTGAAGAATTTGTCGTTTTTAAGGGTGCTCATGAAGTTGCTTCTTTGATTGAAAAGTATGATTTTACTCTCAACAAGTCTGAAAATTCCGTCATACTTAAATATTGTAATGAAAACATTGCTCATAATGTCTATGTCCAAGAATTTACTGAAAGAATGACCATTGCTTTGGAAGAAAATAATGATATGCATGAATCTATAGATAATGATGATTCCGTTGATTTGATTGAAATATCCCTTGATGAACATGATGCTTGCTATTCTTGTGGCCATGATGCCAATATTTATGAAGATGAATTTGCTATAGTTCCTTATGTTAAACATGAGATCGTTGCTATTGCACCCATACTTGGTAGTTCCTTCGATGAAAAACTTGATTGCAATGATTTTACTATAAATTATCTTGATGTCAATTGTGCTAATAATATGCAAAACCCTAAGCTTGGGGATGCTAGTTTTGCTATGTTTACTACTTGTTGCAATGATCATGATTGGGGTAATTCTTCTTATGTTCTTGAAAATTTATTTGAGACCCTTGATGAATATGAGATTGATAATAACGTTTGCAATAATATTTAAAGTGGGTTTGGAAGAGTGTCAACTTTAGATCCCACATATTTATATAGTGTTCAATCTTATGAAGTTTTTGATAAAAGTGGGTTTGGAGCGGTCATGACTTTAGTTAATGATAATCCCACTGTTTTGGAAGAGTGTAAACTTTGCATGCATGTGCATCATGTTGAGAATATGTTATGTGATAGCTATTTTGTTGAATTTGCTTATGATCCTACATGTAATTATTATGAGAGAGGAAAATATGGTCGTAGAAATTTGCATGTTACTAAATTACCTCTCTTCATGTTGGGATTGCTATCATCTCTTTGTTCTTCCTTGCATATGCTAGTTTTTGCTTGCCTTGATAATTTGTTTGTTTAAAAGATGCCTATGCATAGGAAGTATGCTAGACTTAATTGTTTTTGTCACATGTTTTATGATGCTCTCTTTGTGCTTCAATTCTTGTCTTTCATGTGAGCATCATTGAAATCTCAATGCCTGGCTAGGGGCGCTAAACGATAGCGCTAGTTGGGAGGCAACCCAATTTTCTTTATTTTTTGTTTTTGCTCCTTTTTAGGAATAAATCTGGCATCTACTCTCTGTTTAGATGTTTTTTTATCTTTTAATTAGTGTTTGTGCCAAGTAGAACCTATAGGATAACCTACGATGATAGTTGATTTGATTCTGCTGAAAAACAGAAACTTTGCCCGCACGAATCTAATTTTGTTAAATCACAGGAACGTGTTTTTGCGTTGATTCTTTTTTCTGCTGTTAAATAGACAAATTGTCCAGGACTTCCTATTTTGGTAGGAGTTTTAGAGTTCCAGAAGTTTGTGTTAGTTACAGATTGCTACAGACTGTTCTGTTTTTGACAGATTCTGTTTTTCGTGTGTTGTTTGCTTATTTCAATGCATCTATGGCTAGTAAACTAGTTTATGAACCATAAAGAAGTTGGAATACAGTAGGTTTAACACCAAAATAAATAAATAATGAGTTCATTACAGTACCTTATGTGGTGGTTTTGTTTTTCTTTCACTAACGGAGCTTATAAGATTTCCTGTTGAGTTTTGTGTTGTGAAGTTTTCAAGTTTTGGGTAAAGCTTTTATGGACTATGGAATAAAGGGTGGCAAGAGCCAAAGCTTGGGGATGCCCGTGGCACCCCAAGATATTCAAGAGTAGCCAAAAGCCTAAGCTTGGGTATGCCTCGGGAAGGCATCCCCTCTTCCGTCTTCGTTCATTGGTAACTTTACTTGGAGCTATATTTTTATTCGCCACATGATATGTGTTTTTATTGGAGCGTCGTGTATTATATTAGTCTTTGCTTGTTAGTTTACCACAATCATCCTTGCTGTACACACCTTTTGGGAGAAGCCTATTTGATTAGAATTTGCTAGAATACTCTATGTGCTTCACTTATATCTTTTGAGCTTGATAGTTTTTGCTCTAGTGCTTCACTTATATCTTTTAGAGCACGGTGGTGTCTTAATTTTGAAGAAATTGCTAGTCTCTCATGCTTCACTTATATTATTGTGAGAGTCTTTTAGAACAGCATGGTATTTGCTATTGTCATAAAGTTGTTCCTAGAATGATGAGCATCCAAGTTGGGTATAATAAAAACTATCATAGGAAGTGAATTGGATGCTATGATCAACTTGATACTTGATAATTGTTTTGAGATATGGAGGTAGTGATATTAAAGTTATGCTAGTTGGGTGATTATGAATTTAAAGAATTCTTGTGTTGAAGTTTGTGATTCCCGTAGCATGCATGTATGGTGAACCGCTTGTTGATGAAGTTGGAGCACAATTTTATTTATTGATTCTCTTCCTTATGAGTGGCGGTCGGGGACGAGCGATGGTATTTTCCTACCAATCTACCCCCCTAGGAGCATGCGCGTAGTGCTTTGGTTTTTGATGACTTCTAAATTTTTACAATAAGTACATGAGTTCTTTTGACTAATGATGATTCCATGGATTATACGCACTATTTCACCATTCCACCATTGCTAGCCTCTCTTGTGCCGCGCAATTTTCGCCGGTACCATACACCCACCATACTCCTTCCTCAAAACAGCCACCATACCTACCTATTATGGCATTTCCATAGCCATTCCGAGATATATTGCCATGCAACTTTCCACCGTTCCATTCATATGACACACATTACTTTTGTCATATTGCTCTTTGCATGATCATGTAGTTGACATCGTATTTGTGGCAAGGCCACCTTCTAATTTTCATACATTTCGCTCTTGATTCATTGCATATCTCGGTATACCGCCGGAGGCATTCATATAGAGTCATATTTTGTTCTAGCTTTGAGTTTTAAATCCATAAAAGTGTGATGATCTTCATTATTAGAGCATTGTCCTCGTGAGGAAAGGATGATGAAGGCTATGATTCCCCCACAAGTCGGGATGAGACTTCGGACTTTACAAAAAGAAAAAAAAGAAAAAAAATGAGAAAAGAAAAAATGAGAAAGGCCAAAAAAAGAAGGGCAAAGAAAAAAAAAGAGAAAAAGAAAAAGAAAAAAAATAAAATGAGAGAAGAAGAGAGAAGGGACAATGCTACTATCTGTTTTTCCACACTTGTGCTTCAAAATAGCACCATGATCTTCATGATAGAGAGTCTCATATGTTGTCACTTTCATATACTAGTGGGAATTTTTCATTATAGAACTTGTCTTGTATATTTCAATGATGGGCTTCCTCAGAAAGTGCCCTAGGTCTTCGTGAGCAAGCAAGTTGGATGCACACCCACTTAGTTTCTTTTGTTGAGCTTTCATATATTTATAGCTCTAGTGCATCCGTTGCATGGCAATCCCTACTCACTCACATTGATATCTATTAATGGGCATCTCCATAGCCCGTTGATACGCCTAGTTGATGTGAGACTATCTTCTCCTTTTTTGTCTTTTCCACAACCACCATTCGATTCCGCATATAGTGCTATGTCCATGGCTCACGCTCATGTATTGCGTGAAAGTTGAAAGAGTTTGAGATTATTAAAGTATGAAACAATTGCTTGTCTTGTCATCGGGGTTGTCGGATTTCGGGTTCCGGCAGACCCTCAAGGTTCGAACTCTGGGTTGCACGCGGAGATCGCACCTCCTACCTACCTACGTCTCGTCGCCTCGCAAGGATCTAAACTACACAAAGAACAACACAAGGGACACAAGGTTTATACTAGTTCGGGCCACCATTGTGGTGTAATACCCTACTCTAGTTTGTGGTGTGGTAGATTGCCTTAGGGGCTGGAGATGAACAATACAAGGAAGAACTGCCTCACGAGGGGAGGAGTTCTTGTGGTGGTGGTGCTGGCTAAGGTTCCAATTCTCCACTCTCTCTCTCTCTTTCCCTCTGGACGCCCCCTACTCTTGTGGTGGCTAGTCATATTTATAGAGCAAGGCCTTGGTCCTCTTCCCAAATATTGAGCGGGAAGGGCGCCAACAATTGGCCATTTTGAAGGGGAACATCTAGTACACTTATCCTGGCTAAAGTCGGTCCTCGCCTGCCAAAGGCTTTGACGGTGACGCCGGCTTGGGCTCCATGATGACCTCCATCCTGCCGTTCTGCTGGTCTTGGTCTTGTTGCACCGAAATGGTTGCCTTTGCTTGATACTCTTGCCTGCGCTTGCCCCCTTTGCACCAAAGAGGAAACAAGGACTCTATGTAGGCCGACGCCCACCTGGCGCCTGCCTGGCTTCGGTCGTCATGGCTTGCGTCATGGGCACCTCGTGAGGTACCCTGCCTTGATCTCTCCGCCTCCTCGTGAGCCAGCCTGACGAGGCTGTGCCCGAGGAAGCTTCCTGTCGTCCCGCGAGGCTTGGCCCCTCGCGAGGGTCTTGAGCATGTGTTGATGAAGATGGGTCGTACTAGGCCACTCCTTGAGCCACGCCGCAGGCCGCAGGCAGGCAAGTCTGGGTACCCCCGTTCCTAGAACGCCGACAGTAGCCCCCGGGCCCAAGGCGCGCCTAGATTGGCTTAGCAGAGAAGTGAAGGGGCAAGTGCGAAGCACTGCGAGCCCCATCATCCTGCGGCCTTGGGCGCTGCGTGGCGGTTGATTGGACATGGGCGTCGTTGTAGTTAGACCTGCTTAGGTTTTGCGTCTTTTGTTCCTGCGAGGAGCCAAGAACACACCCCGTGGGGGTTTGTAAGGTGCATGTAGTTCCATTTGTTAATATGATCCTTGTCGTGAAGCGGTGTGAGATGTTCGTCCCGTCTTAGCTTAGTTTTTCCTTTCAAACCTCGCGAGGGCTTGGTGCTCTGCGCCGACAGGTCCCGGTCCCAAGGCAAGTCTCAGCCGTCGCTGGTATGCCAGGTCGCGATGCCGTGGTCAAGGCCAGGAGGTGAGTGGCCCGGGGTCCAGTAAGAGCCCCTGAGTCATGATGCTCAGGAGGTCCCCTTTAGCGCTCGAGTAGCCATCGTTCGGTGAGAAAGGAGCGCGACGTTGTCAAAACGGGACTGCATTAGGTGCGAGGTCGATGCTGCGATAGCTAGTATTTCTGGAGGATGACTTATCTCGGGAGTCAGAAGCCACTCCTTGGCGCGGCACCAGGCCCGCACATCGGCAGCTGAGGAGTTGCTTGGCGAGGTCCCCAGGTGCCTCTTCCCTCTCGCCTTTACTCCCCTTCGTGCTCTACGTCCTCAGGTCCCGACCCTCGAGCGAGCTCAGCCGTTGCTGGTATGCCAGGTCGCGATGCCGTGGACAAGGCTAGGAGGTGAGGGCTGGAGAGCCAGTAAGAGTCCATGAGTCACGATGCTCAGGTACACCCCCCCTTTAACATGCAAGCGGTTCGCACGGACGAGAGTGAAGGAGACGCTGTGAAGGCATTGCCTGACGCTGCTCCTTAAAGAGATCCTGCGAGCTCATCACAAGAAGAACGAGAGTTTGCCGTTACAGTTGCCAGTCAGCTGCTGGTTGCTCTGGAAGGGTGACGAGGGCACTGAAGGCTTGGTGAGGTGGCGCCTTGCGGGGTTGCCGCAGCCAGAGCTCAGCCAATCAGGTTTGTCGACGTTGCAGGGACGGACCCATGCGCAAGCGTCGTGCCGTTAGGTAGCAGCTCCATCAGTTGGTGTCAATCAAGCGGGCGATTAAGTCAAGCATGTTAATGATGAAGAAGCAAATCCATTTAGATAGGCGCAGAAAAAGGCGAACATCGCTGGGTCGGGCCCGAGCGACTTGGGGATAATGCAGCCCGAGGGGCGCCCCCAACAAAGTAAGCTAAAACATGAACAAAAGGGATACATGCCGCAGGGACAGACCCACACGGCCTGGGAATGATGCAGCCCTGAGGGCGCTCCCAGCTAAAAATGAAACTCGGAGGACGTCACCTGATGATGTTGAAGATGAAGGGATGCTGAAGTAGCGGACGGCGCGCACTGTGGAAGCCGATCTTTACGAGCCCCCAGGCCCAGGAGCCTCGAGAGGCTCCGGAGGCGCTGGCGGCTCCTCGCGGACCATCTCCATCTCTGCCAGGACTGTGGAATGCCTGGCCGCTTGAGCCTCCAGGATGCTCCTCATGAGGCGCTGACGCACGACATCCGCGTTCGGCAAGCCGTAAGGCATGCGAACATAGCTGTGGGGTGGACCTTCGCAGCGCCCCACATGTGAGGGCCAAAGGCGGTCCTGAGAGGCGGCTCGGTTCAGCCCTGGTATGTTGATGCAGACGTGCAGCCCACCATCCTTGCCCGAATGGGGAGCTGCGGCGGGTAAGCGGCGGCTGCCACTCATGACTCTTGACTCCTGCAGCTCTTGAATAATCTTGCTGACAAACTCCTGAGGGTTTGGCCCTCCTTGCCTCGCTCCTTCCTGAGGGAAACGTGCTTTGAAACACGCCTCCAAGTGGTGCCCGAGCGCCTCCCTCGTGATCTTAGCAAAGTCGATGGCCCTCCAGGAGAGAGCCCCCGAGCCTTGCTCGAGGAGGGCGCCGGGCGCGCCTTCCTATGCGACAGAAGGAGGCGCCCCCGGAACGGGCGCGAACCCTGAGGGGCCTGCCTCCCGAGGGTTTGGACCAGGCGATGTCTTCTTCTTCTTAGGGACTGCCTCGGGAAGCCTTCCGCTCCTGTGATCTGGGTCTTCAATTGACGCGGCTTGAAAAGCACGCTCCAGAGAACACACAGCATCTCTCTCTTCACAAGGCACCGTGATGACTCCACCACTTCCTGGCATCTTGAGGACATTGTAGCCGTGATGAGTCACGGCCATGAACTTAGCCAAAGCTTGGTACCCGAGGATGACATTGTACGGCAGGCGAATGTGCGCGACATTGAAGTCAATGATCTTGGTGTTGTAGTTGTCGCGCTTCCCAAAGGTAACAGGAAGGCGGACCTACCCTATCGGAACCGTGGAACCATCAGTGACTCCTGAGAAAGGCTTGGTTGGCTGAAGCTGATTGTATGGCACTTGGAGATTGTTGAATGTCTCGACGGACAGGACATTGAGCCCTACTCCGCCATTGTTGAGGGTCCTGGTGACTTGCACGTTGCTGATGATTGGGGAACAAAGCATCGGGAGGACTCCGGCTGTGGCTGCACACTTGAGCTGATCCGCTGAGTTGAATGTGATGGCGCATGCTGACCACCTGAGGGGGCGTGTGGCCTCGAGCTTGGGGAGGACTACATTCACTTTGCGAGCAAACTGCTTGAAGATGCACTGAGAGGCTGGGGCCTGAGCGCCGCCCAGGATGCAAGCGATTGCGTGCGGCTCCTGGAAGCCCCCAGCCCCCTCGTCCTGATGATGGTCTTCATTCCTCCTCGGCTGTGGTGGCAGAGGAGGGAGGCTCGCGTTGCCTTGTGGGTGATCCTCTTGGGGCTAATCCCTCCAACCTCCCTCGTGAGGCTGGTCCTGCTAGTGGTCCTCGCGAGGTCGGTCACTCCACCGTTGGAGAGGGCCACAGTCTTCCCATCGTCCTCCACCTCTTCCTCCTCCTCGGCCATAGCCCCGGTCGTTGCGCTCGGGGCGTCGGCCGGCACGCATGTCCCGCACGGCCCTGAGCTCTTAGCATTCGTTGGTGTTGTGGGTGTGGAGGTCATGGTACACGCAGTACCGGCTGCCCTTGGATGACTCAGGCTGATCCCTGCCTCGCTTGGTGTCCGGCTCTGCTGCAAGCACGACAGCCCCCTTGCGCTTCATGTCCTTGACCTTGGGTTTCTTTCTTCTGGGTCGGCTGCCGGCAGCTCAAGGAGGGAAAGGCGTCCTTCCTCAGCCCTGGCGCACTTGGTCGCCAAGTTGAACATCTCCAGGGAGGTGTACCGGTCTTCATGGATCGCGAGCTCCTCTTTCATCTTGACGTCACGCACGCCGTCGGAGAAGGCTGAGATGATGGCCTCCTCAGACACCTTGGGGATCTTAAGGCGAGCGTTGTTGAAACGCTGGATGAACTTTTGCAGGGTCTCTCCTGGCTGCTGCTTGATGCGGCGCAAGTCGCTTATGGCCGGGGGCCGGTCGTGGGTGCCTTGGAAGTTGGCGATGAATCGGTGCGCATCTCGTTCCAGGAGGAAATAGTGCCAGGAGCCAGGTTCAGGAGCCAGGTGCGGGTACCATCCTTGAGCGCCATGGGAAACCAGTTCACCATGACCTTCTCGTCCCCGTTGGCGGCTTCAATGCCCAGCTCATAGAGCTGGAGGAACTCCGCAGGGTCAGCCGTGCCATCGTAGCGCGGGGGCAGATATGGCTTGAACTTGCCCGGCCTGGCCACGCTGCACAGCTCGGCGGTGAAGGCACAACAGCCTGCAGTGGCCATGGGAGGCCTTTGGTGACGGAGAGCTCGATCTTGGAAGTCTCCGTGCGCTGCCGCGCGCGGGGTCTTGGCGCGCTGGAGCAGGAGCACGGTTGTGATGGGCCGGTGCGGGGAGCACACGGGCAGCTCTTGGGGACGAGGGATCTCTTGGCAGCTCTTCTCTTGTTGTGCTGGCGCCGGATGGAGTGGGTTCCGTCTAGGGGCCACGTGCCTTGGGGCCAAGGTGCCTTCTTGAGGGGGAGGCGGCTGAGGCGCCCCCAGAGCTTCGTTGCCCGCACAGGGCGGGGCGTGGTGTAGCGAGAGGGATGGCGCAGGGGATCCCCCAGCGGCGCTGACGAGCTCGGTGATGCGGGCGAGCCACTCGTCATAGAGGTCATCGACGGGACGGTAGTGCAGGAGCTCCCGCGCCAGGAGCAGCGCGGCGTGCACGTCCGCAGGAGTGCAACGGGCATGGGATGAGGAACCGGCTGGAGTCAGCGACGGGGTGGCGGTGCAGCCTTCTCGCTGCACCGAAGGATGCAGGGATGATGCCTGCTGCTCGTTCCCCGCCGGGCCGGTGGCGGTGTTGACGGCAGGCGATGGGGAACAGCGGCGGCACCCGCTGACGGGGGCCGTCTGGGCAACGTGAGTGGCGAGAGCGGCCCGACGCTCGGCGTGGGCTCGACGAGCGTCTGACATGGATGTGACGGGCGGGGAAACACAGGGTGGCGGAAGGCGGATTCCGGTGCACCCCTACCTGGCGCACCAAATATCAGATTTCGGGTTCCGGCAGACCCTCAAGGTTCGAACTCTGGGGTGCGCACAGAGATCGCACCTCGTACCTACCTACGTCTTGTCTCCTCGCAAGGATCTAAACTACACGAAGAACAACACAAGGGACACAAGGTTTATACTAGTTCGGGCCATCATTGTGGTGTAATACCCTACTCTAGTTTGTGGTGTGGTAGATTGACTCAGGGGCTGGAGATGAACAATACAAGGAAGAACTGCCTCGCGAGGGGAGGAGTTCTTGTGGTGGTGGTGCTGGCTAAGGTTCCAATTCTCCACTCTCTCTCTCTCTCTCCCTCTAGACGCCCCCTACTCTTGTGGTGGCTAGTCCTATTTATAGAGCAAGGCCTTGGTCCTCTTCCCAAATATTAAGCGGGAAGGGCGCCAACAATTGGCCATTTTGAAGGGAACATCTAGTACACTTATCATGGCTAAAGTCGGTCCTCGCCTGCCAAAGGCTATGACGGTGACGCCGGCTTGGGCTCCAGGATGACCTCCATCCTGCCGTTCTGCTGGTCTTGGTCTTGTTGCACCGAAATGGTTGCCTTTGCTTGATACTCTTGCCTGCGCTTGCCCCCTTTGCACCAAAGAGGAAACAAGGACTCTGCGCAGGGCGGCACCCGCCTAGCGCCCGCCTGGCTTCCATCGTCATGGCTTGTGTCATGGGCACCTCGTGAAGTACCCCGCCTTGATCTCTCCGCCTCCTCGCGAGCCAGCCTGACGAGGTTGTGCCCGAGGAAGCTTCCTGTCGTCCGCCCCGCGAGGCTTGTCCCCTCGCGAGGGTCTTGAGCATGTGTTGATGAAGATGGGCCATACTGGACCACTCCTTGAGCCATGCCGCAGGCCGCAGGCATGCAAGTCTGGGTACCCTCATTCCCAGAACGCCGACAGGGGTTGCACATGATTAAATACTTTGTGTGATGAAGATAGAGTAACAGCCAAACTATATGATTTTGTAGGGATAACTTTCTTTAGCCATATTATTTTGAGAAGACTTGATTACTTTGATTAGTATGCTTGAAGTATTACTATTTCTTATGTCAATATGAACTTTTATTTTGTATTCATTTGGATCTGAACATTCATGCCACAATGAAGAAATTACATTATGAATTATGCTAGGTAGCATTCCACATCAAAAATTCTCTTTTTATCACTTACCTACTCGAGGACGAGTAGGAATTAAGCTTGGGGATGCTTGATACGTCTCCAATGTATCTATAATTTTTGATTGTTCCTTGCTATTATATTACCCCTTTTGGATGTTTATGGGCTTTATTCTACATATTTATATCATTTTTGGGACTAACCTACTAACTAGAGGCCCAGCCCATATTGCTGTTTTTTTGCCTATTTCAGTATTTTGAAGAAAAGGAATATCAAACGGAGTCCAAACGGAATGAAACCTTCAGGAGCGTTATTTTTGGAACAAATCTGATCCGGAGAGCCTAGAGTGCAAGCCAGGAAAACTCCGAGGGCCCGACGAGATAGGAGGGCGCCCCCGTAGGGCGCGCCCCCCTGTCTCGTGGGCCCCTCGGGCGTCCACCGACGTACTTCTTCCTCCTATATATACCTATGGCTCCCGAAAACATCCAGGAGCACCACGAAACACAATTCCCACCGCCGTAACCTTCCGTATCCGCGAGATCCCATCTTGGAGCCTTCGCAGGCACTCTGCTAGAGGGGAAATCGACCACGGAGGGCTTCTACATCAACACCATAGCCTCTCCGATGAGTTGTGAGTAGTTTACCATAGACCTACGGGTCCATAGTTATTAACTAGATGGCTTCTTCTCTCTTTTTGGATCTCAATACAATGTTCTCCCCCTCTCTTGTGGAGATCTATTCGATGTAATCTCTTTTTGCGGTGTGTTTGTCGAGATCCAATGAATTGTGGGTTTATGATCAAGTTTATCTATGAATAATATTGGAATCTTCTCTGAATTCTTTTATGTATGATTGAGTTATCTTTGCAAGTCTCTTCCAATTATCAGTTTGGTTTGGCCTACTAGATTGATCTTTCTTGCCATGGGATAAGTGCTTAGCTTTGGGTTCAATCTTGCGGTGATCTTACCCAGTGACAGAAAGGGTTGCAAGACAGGTATTGTATTGTTGCCATCGAGGATAACAAGATGGGGTTTATATCATATTGCATGTGTTTATCCCTCTACATCATGTCATCTTGCTTAAAGCATTACTCTGTTCTTAAGAACTTAATACTCTAGATGCAGGCAGGATTCGGTCGATGTGTGGAGTAATACTAGTAGATGCAGGCAGGAGTCGGTCTACTTGTTATGGACGTGATGCCTGTATACATGATCATGCCTAGATAATCTCATAACTATGCGCTTTTCTATCAATCGCTCGACGGTAATTTGTTCATCCACCGTAATACTTATGCTATCTCGAGAGAAGCCTCTAGTGAAACCTATGGCCCCCGGGTCTATCTCTTATCATATTTGCTTTCAATCTATCTTTATTTGCATCTTTACTTTTTGCATCTATATTACAAAATACCAAAAATATATTATTATCTCTCTATCAGATCTCACTTTGGTAAGTGGTCGTGAAGGGATTGACAACCCCTTTATTGTGTTGGTTGCGATTTCTCAGTTTGTTTGTGTAGGCACGTGGGACTTTTGAGGAGCCTCCTACTGGATTGATACCTTGGTTCTCAAAACTGAGGAAAATACTTACGCTACACTTGCTGCATCACCCTCTCCTCTTCGGGGAAAACCAACGCTAGCTCAAGACGTAGCAAGGCCGTGTCTCGGTCATCCGTTTCTCAAACATCATGTAGTGCGAGAAATCCAATGGAGGAGATCGAGTCTTGTGGGGAAAAGTGCACAAACCTCTGCAGAGTGTATAAACTAATCATGGTTAGACATGTCCCTGGTTATGTACATCTTGACTATCTGGTTCTTGGATTATCATGTTGATCTCATCACTCTAAATTAATTTGATTGGGTTAATTGATGTTGCTTAATTGTGATTGTGTTGGAGGAACCTTCTCAATGTTTAACAACCACCATGATAGTTAAATAAAATTTATTCCTTTGTTGAAGGAAAAAATTGGCTTTATGCAAGAACAGTAACCATAGAGCTTTCCACCAGCCATATATGCATGTAGTGATAGCATTTATTCTGTTCATTACTCTATGTGTTACATTGCCAGCATATTCCATGTGTTGACCCGTTTCGGGCTGCAACATATCATGTTGCAGACTTTTCAGACGACAGTAAGGTGCCATAGGTCGTTGTCGTTCACTCAGGTATGCCGTTGGAGTTGATGGACTCACTTTATCTTCCAAGCCTTTCGTTGTTATCTTATTTAGATGGCCTTAAGCCATATTATTGTAATAAGTTCTCTTTTGAGACATTCGGTGTAATAAGTGTGTGATTAAAACTCTATTATAAATCCTCAAGTACTGTGTGTGTCAGCATTACCGATCCAGGGATGACACTGATGCACAGAGACTAGACTGTTTGAGGTCTGCTCGCTACAATTTTAGTGAAAAGTTTGCAAAGCTTATGTTGGAGAAGTTTGAAATGTCTATGATGAGTGAGCTCAAATTCTTTCTTGGTTTGTAAATCAAGCAAACTAAGGAGGGAACCTTTATCTCTCAAACAAAGTATACCAAGGACTTATTCAAGAAGTTCAACATGCAAGAATGCAAAGGTATGAGTACCCCCATGCCTACTAGTGGACATCTTGACTTGACTAAGGATGGCGAACCGGTTGACCAAAAGGTTTATCTCTCTATGATGGGTTCATTGTTATATCTATGTGACTCCCATCCGATATCATGCTAAGTGTGTGCATGTGTGCACGATGTCAAGCGGCCCCCAAAGAATGTCATCTTAAGGCTGTGAAAAGGATAGTGAGATACTTAATTCATACACCAAATTTTTGGCATTTGGTATCCTAAGAGGACTTTTTTTAATCTTGTTGGCTACTCCGATTCGGACTATGCCGGTGACAAGGTTGATAGAAAGTCCACTTGTAGTTGTCAATTTCTTGGTAGATCTCTTGTGTCTTGGTCCTCCAAGAAACAGAACTCGGTATCCTTATCCACCTTCAAAGCGGAATACATTGCTGCCGGTTCATGTTGTCCTCAATTACTTTGGATGACCCAAACCCTTAAAGATTATGGGATTTATGTGAAACATGTTCCATTGCTTTGTGACAATGAGAGTGCTATTAAGATTGCTCATAATCCCTGCAACATTCTCGAACTCAGCATATTGAAGTTTGTCATCATTTCATTCGAGATCATGTTGCTAAGAGAGATATCAAACTTAAGCATGTTCGTACTGATAAGCAATTGGTGGATATATTCACCAAACCACTTGATGAGAAAGTGTTTTGCCGTTTGAGAGGTGAATTGAACATTATTGATGCCTCAAACTTGGAGTATAAACTCCATGTGGATGCATGCAAGGCGTGAGCCTTTCTATGACTAATCCTTGATATTTCTCTTATGATGATGATCATATATATTGGATATACTTGTACTCTTGCATGTCATCTAACCCTTGCAGGTACTTGGATAAGCCCAGCTCTATGAGATCGCAACTCAATCACATTTTAAGCAATCTCTACATCTCCATGTCTCTACAAAATGGTGGTTGAAGACAAGGAAGCACAAATCCTTTCAATATATCCTTTGACAATTTCTTTATATCAAATTTCATGATTGTCATTTTGGATACACAAGTGCTCTTCCTTGCAAGACTAACCCATGTAGGTAGATGAACTTCAACTACAAGTGGTGCTCCCAACTCTTGATGAACTACATCAACCTTGAGCACCCTACACTAGTTCAACTACATGATTAAGATCAACACCACCACCAAGGTATGTCATTCAAACTTAGAGAAGCTTTACCCCAAGACATGGGTCAAAGCAACTTAACAAGATGTGAATACATCAAAATGCTTAAACAAAAAATGGCAACCCCATTTTGAGCTTAAACGATGAGTATGACCTATGATCAAGTGTATTCACTTGACTCCTAAGTCAATATACTCTAACATAGGTGACTTTGTCGCCGACCAATTCTAGATGAAGTTCTCTATTGTTTCTCCGTGTTCTTGCATTTATCTTTTGCTTGCTAGTTCCCCTTTTCAAAAAAAACTTCATCTAGATTTCTTTTCTTTTCTCTCTTATGTTCTGCATTCCTTGCATCCAATTCATGGCAAATCCTTTAGTTAATTCCTTGCAAATTCTTGTGAGATCTTATTTGCCCAAGTGAGCTGAGGTGACAAGTGTTTTCTCTCTGGGTTGAACTCGGCCTCACCGGTTTGTTTACTTCGGCTGAACTGAACCATCTTGGTGCCATCAAAAGTAACATCTCGGTGCTACCGATCTCAATGCTGAGAAAAGTACTGTGTCATTTGCATCCTGCATATTTTTCCCAGCTCCACTCAATGATATTTGTCCTCTACTAGCATCCTACTACATGTTGCTTTGTAATGTGACTCGAGGACCACACATACTTGACTCATGCTCTAGAAGACCCTTCTTGGAAATTGATGTCAAAGGGAGAGAGAGATCACATCAAAACTTATAAGAGAGAATGCACACTTAAAGCTTCTCCTGATGCTCCTAGTCTTAAGAGGAAAGTTGTCTCATGTCTTCAAGAGGGGAAATACATGATAGTATATGTTACAATTATCTTGCTCTGATTTTCTATTACCCTATCTTCTCCCATTATCCAATGTCAGATTCAGGGGGAGAGAGCTCAGTCCTAAGGGAAGAAAATCTCTCGAATTCATTGCATAT
The DNA here is from genome assembly GCF_018294505.1 of Triticum aestivum. NCBI lineage: Eukaryota > Viridiplantae > Streptophyta > Magnoliopsida > Poales > Poaceae > Triticum > Triticum aestivum. The sequence continues at coordinate 481,166,324 of NC_057798.1, read as the reverse complement.
CTTTATTCTTGGGGACATGTCTATAACCAACTAGAGTACCCAGTGCTCACTCTCAACATGTCATCCCAGTCTTGGTACTCTTGTGAGCTCCTGTTCTTGCTCTGTCTAGTAGATGTTGTTGTGTTGTCTAACCTTGTTTACTCAGGTTCATCTCTTCCAAAGCCAGTTCAAGACCATAAGGTAAGTATATGCATCACACTCATGTGCATGTGGATCTCTCACTGTGGTATATATTGTTTGCAAGAGAGACTCATGAACATGAAGGTATATTTTCCAGTATCTACACCATTTGCTCTGATGCATATAGCCAAGACACATGTAACTCATGGCTTGCACTGTCATGTTTATGCATTCTCATACTCTTATGATCTATTATCACATGATTGCATACATGTAGGGGGAGCTAATGCAGGTTGCATATCCTTCCAAAGCTTTACTTGCTATTTCCTTATATCCTTATCTAAAGCTTTGATGTATGTTATCATCAATTACCAAAAAGGGGGAGATTGAAAGCACAAGTTCTCCCTGGGTGATTTTGGTAACTAATGTCAACATATCTCTTGTTGGACTAATATTTTCATCTAGTATATTTCAGATAAGTTTAACATTGGAGAGGCATGGACAAGAGGATGTGGAACCCCTTCAAGATGCTAAGGACAAACATTGGCAAAAGCTCAAGACTCTACATTTTCATTTTAGTGATCCAAGATCACATTGAGTCCATAGGAAAGCCAATACCATTAAAAGGGGATGAGGTGTTGCTTAATGGCTTGCTTGCTAAAAGTGCTCAGTGATATGTTCGAAAGCCCTCAACCACTTTCTCATTTCCACATATGTCCTAAACCTAAAAGTCAAACTCGGACCCACCGATTTGATCTATCCGGCGCCACCAAGTTCATTTCACGTAGCCACTGCCAAACCCTAATCAGTTCGGTCTCACTGATGGGATCTCAGTCTCATCGAGATGGGCTTGCAAACTCCCTATTGCCTGTTGCAACAATTTTGGTCCCATCCAGTTTGTGCAATCGGTGCCACTGAGTTTGCTTGACCAGCCCTCTGTTTTCTTATTACCAAAATCGGTCTCACCGATTTTGTGTAATCGGTCAAACCGGGTTGAGGTTTTACCCTAACCCTTGCACATTGGTCCCAATGAGTTGACCTTGTCGGTCCCACCAAAAAAATCTAACGTTCACATTTGACCTGAATCGGTCTGACCAAGTTTCACCATTGGGTCTCATCGAGTTTGGGAATCCATGTGTAATGGCTAGATTTTGTGTGGAGGCTACATATACCCCTCCACCCATTCTTCATTCGTGAGGAGATCCATCAGAACGTGCCTACACTTCCATCATTCATTTTCTAAGAGAGAACCACCTACTCATGTGTTGAGACCAAGCCATTCCATTCCAACCACAAGAATCTTGATCTCTAGCCTTCCCCAAGTTGCTTTCCACTCAAATCATCTTTCCACCATAGCCAAATCTGTGAGAGAGAGTTGAGTGTTGGGGAGACTATCATTTGAAGCACAAGAGCAAGGAGTTCATCATCAACACACCATCTATTACCCTTTGGAGAGTGGTCTCTCCTAGATTGGTTAGGTGTCACTTGGGAGCCTCCATCAAGTTGTGGAGTTGAACCAAGGAGTTTGTAAGGGCAAGGAGATCGCCTACTTCGTGAAGATCTACCCAAGTGAGGCAAGTCCCTCGTGGGCGATGGCCATGGTGGGATAGACAAGGTTGCTTCTTCATGGACCCTTCATGGGTGGAGCCCTCCATGGACTCGCGCAACCATTACCCTTCGTGGGTTGAAGTCTCCACCAACATGGATGTACGATAGCACCACCTATCGGAACCACTCCAAAAATCTCCGTGTCTCCAATTGCATTTGCACACTCCAATCCCATCCCTTTACTTTCTTGCAAGTTGCATGCTTTACTTTACGATGCTCATATACTCTTTGCATGCTTGCTTGAATTGTATTGTGAATGTTTGAAATTGCGCTAATTTCCAACCTCAACTTGAAAAACTTAAAAACTGCTATCTTTGCTTGTTGAGGGTCTAATCACCCACCCTCTAGACACCTCTTCTCGATCCTTTCAGTGCCGACAGTGGGTTTTCACCGTCGGCGACGGCGACCGCATCTACACAAAGCATCCAGCCCTTCCCCCGGTGGACGTGATCCGCCCGGATGTTAGAGATGTGGCCACAATCATTTTGTGCGACAGAGTGTGAAGAGAGCAACCCCAACAAGCAACCGTGTAGGCTCCTGGCTATGTATATATAGTGGAACAGTTTATTTTCTCTCCATATGAACCTATTTATACTGCCTATGTGCCACTGAAGAAAAAAACTTTATTTCTAAATAACGCGGCACCATTCATGTGTGGTTCCCGACCCTCCATTAAGTGCTACTAGACGCGTCAAATTATCATGTGTGCTGCATCACTGTACAAAAATGAGCTCCACCGCCTCACGTGTGTGGTTGGGAAAGACGCAAAGAGTGCTACTAGTACGTGCATGGGTGGATGCACATCTTCTCTTCGAGCATGGTTATTAAAAGTATAGCCAACTACTCTACCACGTAGTTATTATGGGCAAAGAGTATAGGCAGTAATAATGACTAATGAGCCGTCAAATCACGAGGCCGACCTTTCTCTATGTTTAACCGAGGAAGCAACCATCATTTCACTCCTCATTGAATATCCATCCACTGCTACCTCCGCAGATAAATAAAAATCCGCTGCTACCTCTGCAGCATGGTTAATAAGAGAGCCATGTCAATCACGACGTAGAAATATCATTCACTGATACAATAGGGCTGGCTCTAAGGCTGGTGATTTTTTTACTTTGTCTCTTTATCTTTTGTCTCATTTACTCATTTGACATAGGAGCACGTGTAGAGGATGGTTATTCCTTTGGATAGGACTTCTTCATGGGGTTTAAGACTAAGCAGCTCCGAATATTACTCTCGCTGCCGACCACTCTGAATCGTGCCATCTATGATACTCCCATTGCAACAGTGATGTCCACTAGGTCTAGCACATTCTCTAAGAAGAGACTGTCATGCAAAACATACATTATTGTTGCTTCTTCCTCATACACTATGTACTACTAGTACTACTACTACTCGTTCTCCTATAAACCTTGCACTTGGCATCTCAAAGATACTATAACCTTGCGCTTGGCTCTTCGCCTCTTTGGGAAGTCGAGCAATGATGGTACTACAGTATATGGTTCTGGCTATCTGAGACCGAATGAATTGTTGCACACCCACCACGTGGGCGAGGGTCGAGGGGCGAGGGAGAGTGCGTACTACTACGTCCGTTTTGAATATGGACTACATACGAAGCAAAATGAGTGAATCTACACTCTAAAATACGTCTATATACATTAGTGTTTGGAGTATGTACTAGTAGTTCATAATCTGCTAAAAGACATATATTTCAAACAATATGATAATCTCTCTAACCAAGGTAGGAATGAGGAGTATATATACGTCTAACAGAGGGAGTAGTAAATTTTTCTCCTCGTCCCGATAGCCACCGTGCGCATGGGCGAGGGAGCGGGCGTAGGCGTAGTAAGAAAGCTTCTCCTCGTCCTGTGACTCTGCGAGCCACCGCTCCCATGGGCAGGGGAGAGGGCATACTAAGCAAGCATCTCCTTGTTCCATGAGTTGACGGGACACATCAAAAGTAGTACAGAGCATCTCCAGTGTATAGAACCTTGCCTCTAAGGTAGGCCCCATATGGTTTGCCTCTTTTTTTAAATAACGCGTCAAGTCGCAATTTGTTTGTTCACCCGCGGTACACGATCCTCCATCAAATGGACAACCAGTACATGTGTCAAATTACCACGTGTGTTGCCTTTTCATATAGAAATGAGCTCCACTATGTACCTGCGCGGGTATGGTTGGGAAAGAGATGGGAGTACGTGCGCCGTGTGTGCACCTCTTCTCTTCGTGCACGCCCCCACCTCCGTGGGTGTGTGTGAGAGAGATACAAACCTAGAGAGATGTTGTGTGCATTCATGAGTGTTTTTTGTTATGGGGAGGGGTGATTTCGTGAATGTATTTGTGGGAATATGTGTCGATGATGTGTCAAACAAAAATGTGACACATGCAATGTGTGTGAAATAAAGGTCTATCTATATCATATATAGAGGGGGCGATCGACGAGAAGAGAGGTAGGGGTCATACATATCGATAGAGTCGAAGAGAGGATCAAGTGTGTGGGTGTGAGATTGATGAAGAGAGCCATAAAAAATGTGTGTGTGCACGTCAAAGATATAGGGTGACTAACCTACCGGAACGTCAGAGGGGAGAAGGAAAGTTTGTGTGTGGCGGGGAGACATGACTAGAGCACTCGATGTATCGGTGTGGGGGGGAGGTAGATACCTAACTAGAGAGGTAGATCAACTCGTATATGAGTTGAGAAGGAGAGACCTATCCATGTCTTGAGGGAGATCGGTCGACATCCATACATAAGCGAAGGACGCGAAATAGGTTGGGACATACACACACACACACACACACACACACACAGAGGGAGGAAGCAAGAGTGCCGGAGGGGTGGTGTAGTTGCTTCTCGGAGATGGTGGAAGAGGCCTACTAGGCAAACTGAGGGTACAACTGCAATATCAAGAAGAGTGGGGATGTGTTTCTGTGTGTGCGTGTGTGTGATAGATGTGTTGAGAGGCATGCATGGATGATGAAGGGGGACCATGTGTTTGGTAAGTAGACCTAACTAGACCGGTAGATCAATTGTTGTGTGTCAGAGGAAGGGAGAGACATAACTAATGAGGTAGATTGATCGACGCGTGCGGAAAATGAGTTATAAATGACCTAGCTAGCTATATGTATAGTGGGAGATCGGTCGGTGTACATCCCTTTGTTAGAGGCAAATAAGGCCTAGAGAGACGGAGAGAGAGAGAGAGAGAGAGAGATGGATCTAGGAGGTGGTGCGAGAGGCCTACTAGCTAGATAGTGGGAGGAGTGTGCAATTGTGAGATTGATGAAAAGAGGGGGTGAGAGTTTACATGTGTGTGGGACCGTATGAGCGACATGAGGCATGGACAGAGAAATGAGGAGATGGAAAGTGTGTGTGTGTGTGTGTGTGTTTGTATGTGGTAGGCAGACATCGCTAGAGAGGTTTATCGGTCGGTGTGTGTCGTAAAGGAGTTGTGGAGACCATGGGAGAATGACCTAAAGAAAATAAAATGAGTGTGCACAATGGGTAGAATGCTAAGGGAGGGGAGAGTGAGGAGGGCGTGTGCATGCACGAGAGAAATTTAGGGTTAGCTACAAAGGTTAGAGGATTGTGTGGGTGTAAGAGACTAACAAAGATCGTAATTCGATATGAAAGTGGATTCATATATTCGAATAAGAGATCATGGTGTTATAAACCTATGCATGCATGAATATAGCGGTGATACGCGTGGTGTGGTTTTGGACATGTTATACTATAATGTGATAATGTGTGGCGTTTGCAACTCAGAGCTAAATATCGAACAATCTAAACCATACCATATATAGAACTATCTCACATTTTATTTGATTTTGTGATAATATGTAGCGTTTGCAGCTCATAGCTAAATATCGAACAAACTAAACCATACTATATATCGACCATCTCACATTTTATTTGAATTTGTTGATGATGTGTGGCGTTTGCAACTCACAGCTAAATACTTGTAGGTGTAGGGGGCGGGGCACCATACATTATGTGATAAAGACATTATACATATGAGACATGGTTTAGATTATGAAAATCTAGCTAGAGCTTGAAATGCACTGTGATTTGAAATTAACATAACGTGGATTCAAAAAATCGAGTTTGAGTTCATATAGTACACATAGTTCATATCTAACTCGACAGTAATCATGTGGTGTGCTGTGAAAATAATATACAAACGATGGTTTAACTCGACAATAATGATGATTGTAGATCATATTAAAATAGAGAAACAAATTCAAATGGTTTAACTTGACAACAATCATGATTGTAGATCTTATTCAAATAGCAAAATGAATTCAAATTTAGTTCATATTGAAGCATAGTATATACGCTTGAAATGCACTAAAATGTTCATTTGAGTAGCAGGTTGCATGCATTATACATGTAGCAAAATATTTTAATTGAACATAACATGGATTCAAAGTTTTGAATGGCATTTGTAGTGTGAATTGACTTGGTACAGTACGCGGGACTAGACTCTCTTGTGTGGTGCGAATTGATTTATTTTTGGTTTTTTCATCGAGGGAAGTGCAAATTGATTTGATATAGTATACACGTTAGGCTTGTCCGGAAATTTCGACCCGCGGCTTGTTATCCCAAAATTTTAAGATATCTGTTTGTCTCGTTGTGCTCCTAAAATTCCCTCCATCTCAACCCCCACCTTGCTATCCCAGAATTACAACGCGCGGTAAACTCTCACCTCCTGCGAAATCCCAAGATGCGAAATTCTCGTGATACCCCTGAACCGAAAGAACTAGCTAGTTCAAATCGGTGGGGCCACTTTCCTAACTTACCCCACATTTCATACAAGCGCGTCCCTAAGCCATGGTTCCCCCTCCCATCCTCCCCTCCCCCATTCGTACACTGAGGCCGCGAAAACCCACGAAGCCCCACACCCTCCTTCGTCAGCCACCCAGCTGGAGCCTCTTCCTCGACAACATTGCCCATCGCAACAGCTCGACGTCCCTCATCCATCGCACCAGATGAGGATCCATCGTCGATCTCGCCGTCCCACCGGTTCAGCCACCCTGTCCTCCACCTCCAAGGAGTTGCCCCAATGTTCGCCTCGTCTATTGTGACACCTTCATTCCCACAGCGTCGTCTTCACGTGCACCACCGGAAGAGCAGCACCATCATTGATTCCTGGGATGAAGCTCAGGCCTAATCGGCGCCACCAAAGAGGTTCTAAAGTAATCGCTGCATTTTCTTCTTGATTCGATCTCACGGTGCTTTCGATGCTCGGTCCGGAGCCTCCATGGCACGATTCCATCTACGGCGGCGTCGCCAGCCACTTCGTCGAGGCCGTCGATCCCTCGGTGGCGACGTTCACATCAGTAGGAGCTGCTGCTTCGGCTCTCACTGGCTGTGCTGCTGCTGCTTCGTCCCTTGCTCGCGCTGCTGCTCTGCTCTTGCTCTCGGTCCCCTGCCTCGTCTGCTCTTGCTCTAGCTCCCGTTGTTGCTCTTGCTCTTGCTCTTGCTTGCACTGCTGCTCTACTCTTGCTCGCGTTGCTGCTGCATGAGCAGCAGCTTCGGCTCTCACTTGAGTCTCTGCTGCTGCTACCCGAGATGTTGCTACACGACCAGGTGCCCCGGCTCTCACACGCGCTGCTTCTCCGGGCGCTGCTACTACTGCAGGACTAGCTGCCCCGGCTACTCTCTGGTAGTACGTTCCCTGCTGGAGCGGCTACCAATTTAGATCACTGCTCCTCTGCCACTAGTGCTCAAGTGGCCAAAACTATTAGTGCACTACTTTTCTGCTACTAGTGTGTTCAGTTTCGACAGGAAAATTCAGTTTTGACAGTTAAATTCAGCTTCAGCAGTTAAGTTCAGAGATGAGCGGCCGATGTATTTTACATCTAGCACTTTTTGGTGATGTATTTTATTTACATCATCTATTGCAGATGCTATTGGAATACCACTTCAGGTTAACATTGTCTCTCTTGTCCTGCTTCAGCCTCCCCGTCGTACACCTCACTAGAGCTACTTCAATGACGAAACCCTCCATCACAGCGGAGCAGTACCCTTGACTCCACCTCCAGATGCCTAAGATCTTCTTCCCCTCCTCCGATAGCCACATCAGCCCCAACATCCTCAGCTACGAACCCAATGATGCTGGGATTGACATGGCTTCGCAATAGAAGTTGGACACTTGTTGCATTGTTTTTTTACTTTACAGGTTATATATATTGTCCACTTAGCACGCGTAGTAATGAGGAATACAGTTTGTTTCTCCTATATGACAAGTAGTGGGTACTAGGAAATTTAGCTATCCATGATGGACTCTCTCGAAAGCCATCATTATTTATTTCTGCGTGTTGGAGTTGTGCATGTGTAGATGGGCCTGGGAGTTTAGCTAGTATGGTAGTGGCCTGGGTCCAAAGTATTATTTGTTCCTTTAGTGTCTCTTTCAAAGAAAAATTGTAGGAATTTTAATATCCACTTGGCCCTCCCTTTTAAATTCTTATTCATGAAGAACAAGGCTAAGTGATAGTAGCATAATAGCATTATAATTTTACATTTTCTTGTGGTTTGACTTAATTTCACCATGCTTCTTTGCATTCTTGTGAACCAAACACCCAGATTGACAGAAATCCTGTATTTGCAAATGCTCTGTTTTGCACATGCATTCCTATCTTATTCCAGTGTATTTCCTATCCCTGCGTTGTTAGAATCCTCCAATTCAAACGAGCTCTTGCAAACTTACTTCTATTACAGATAGGTTTCGAAGAAAACCTTGTGTGGTTTGTTCCGCTCCAGCTGCGCAGTCGTCCACCCTAGCTCAGCTGCTCCAACGACAGAAGGGTCCAGCACAACAGGGATCTGCCCATCAAACTGTCTTTCGCCGCCTCAGATCTTCTTCCACGCTGGCGGCAGCCACCACAACTAAATTACCATCATCAACCTAGCAGATGACCTTGGGGACTACATGGGTCCGCAAGAGAGGTCGCACCCTTTCATGTCTGCTTATGTTATGCATCGCTTAATATTACCTGCTACGTTATCGTCCTCTTCACCTATTAGACTCTGAGTCAGCCCCAAACTAATGCTCAAACTTAAGTGTTTTAAATGGTTGTGAGGTACATATCGGCGCAGCAATTAATATTATCTGTTTACTACCTGGTTAATCTCGGGTGTCTACTATGACTTTCATGTTGGGTGGGAAACAAACATTAAAGGAGCCATTATCTGTATTTTTTAACGACATCTATTATCTGCCTACTATCACTGGTTTTGGGTCTGTCCACAGGTTGCTACCATCGCACTCTAGATTTCTGCATGTACTCCTTACATAATCTCGCTATGTTTTATTCCTATGCATGTCCGTTATTGTATACAATTGTACTGAACATGTAGAGCAAAAGAGACGAGCCTTGCGTGGCAATAAAATTTCATGCAGACGTTGCTCCATGGTGGGCGCAAAGGCAAATATGATGAAAAGAGACCCGGGGGTCGTAGGTTTCACTAGTGGCTTCTCTCGAGAAAAATAGCAAATGGTGGGAAAACAATTACTGTTGGGCAATTGATAGAACTTCAAATAATCATGAAGATATCCAGGCAATGATCATTATATAGGCATCACATCCAAGATTAGTAGACCGACTCCTGCCTGCATCTACTACTATTACTCCACACATCGACTGCTATCCATCATGCATCTAGTGTATCAAGTTCATGGAAAACGGAGTAATGCAATAAGAACGATGACATGATGTAGACAAGATCTATTTATGTAGAAATAGACCCCATCTTGTTATCCTTAATAGCAACGATACATACATGTCGTTTCCCTTTCTGTCACTGGGATCAAGCACCGTAAGATCAAACCCATCATAAAGCACCTCTTCCCATTGCATAGATCAAGTTGTCCAAACAAAACCCAAATATCGAAGAAGAAATACGATGCTATAATCAAGCACGCATATAAGAGATCAAAGAAGACTCAAATAACTTTCATGGATAAAAACATAGATCTGACCATAAACTCAAAGTTCATTGGATCCCAACAGACACACCGCAAAAGGACTTACATCATATGGATCTCCAAGAGACCATTGTATTGATAATCGAGAGAGAGAGAGAGAGAGAGGAAGCCATCTAGCTACTAACTACGGACCCGTAGGTCTACAAAGAACTACTCATGCATCATCGGAGAGGCACCAATGGACATGATGCACCCCTCCGTGATGGTGTCTAGATTGGATCTAGTGTTTCTGGACTCTGTGGCGGCTAGAATTGATTTTCGTCGACTCCCCTAGGGTTTTTGGAATATTGGGGTATTTATAGAGCAAAGAGGCAGTGCGGGAGGCCAACGAGGAGGGAACAACCCACTGGGGCGCGCCTGCCCCACCCCCGCCCCCAGGCGTGCCCTGGTGGGTTCTGCCCTCCTTGTTGGCCTCCCGCACCGCCTCTTTGCCCTATAAATACCCCAATATTCCAGTCCAGGCGCACCCTGGTGGGTTGTGCTCCCCTCGGAGCTCCCCTTACGTGCGTTCCTAGCCCATTAGATGTCTTCTGGTCCAAAAAAATCCACAAAAAGTTTCACTGTGTTTGGACTCCATTTGGTATTGATTTCCTGCGATGTAAAAAAACATGCAGAAAACAGCAACTGGCACTGGGCACTATGTCAATAGCTTAGTTCCAAAAAATGATATAAAATGACTATAAAATGATTGTAAAACATCCAAGAATGATAATATAACAGCATGGAACAATCAAAAATTATTGATACGTTGGAGACGTATCACACCCCAGCTCAGAGAAGCCGGAACACCCTGTATTCCAGCTCAGAGATTGAGGTGAAGTCTTCTGGAATACGGCACTCCTTAGCATAGAACAAACTAGCTCTCTTTTACAGCACAAATATGAATACAAGGTCTTCGATATTACAATGAATAACATCGGCACGGCGATGCTACGCTAACCACAGTTGCTCTCTGCAAGCAGCATAACAACTCGAGGCAGCGGAACAACTACTGGCAGCGAAACAACGAACGGTGATGATGGACTCAAATTCGTAGGGACTCTGGCTGGAACGTCTGTCCTAGCTCACGAACACGAGAACCACACCAAACAAGTAAGCAATCCAGGCACGACCTGCAAACTGGCATGACACGCCAGGTCAGTACATTGAATGTACTTGCAAGCTCACAATAACCAAAAACAATCAAGACAAACAACAACATGGCATTAGCAGGTTAATTCAATCATGAGCATGATACTAACAGAACAACATGGCATGCACCAACTGAACATGATACGGCTAGAACAACACTAGCATGACATGAGCATATGAACATGATGATACTACATGCAATAGGTTAACATTATCATGCACCAACTTACTCTGCTTGGGTTACCTCGTAATCAACACATGCATCACTTTACAAACATCGGTATCCATGATACCACCGTGATCATCTCGCGATCACATAAAAAACAACCAACTTCGGTATCCATGATACCTTCATGATCCTCTCTCGATCACAACCAATCTCTTTCGCATCATCGAACCGGGGTTATTATCAATCGAGTTATTATTATTACCATTGGCTCATAGTGTGACCGACTATGAACTGGGCCCATATCCATGGGCGCGGTTATCGATAGATTAAATACACACTCTCTGCAGAGGTTAGTACATTGTACCCACACCACGGAATCCATGGCCTCGCACTCCCATTCAGGTGGACCAACGACATTCCGACAAAACCGATATATTGCCCATGACACTCTCCCGGCCACTCCGGCCAACTCCCCTCTGGGCTAAGTCCTGGGTGGCCCCGTGTCAACCAAGTACACCCAACGGCCATCGTCATGGCAAACCAATAAACGGTCCCAAACGGGGACATGTGCACATAACCAAACTCAGGCTCACAAGGCTTATGTCCGCCTACCTGATCAGGGTAGCGCGCTCCCATAACCTTCCCTCTTTGGAGGCACTGGCGAGAGGCATGACAATAGACCCAGTTAGGACCCCCTCATAAGGCAAGTGTGGCTGCACAGGTTAGCTCGATTTGGTGGCACCATGACTCAGCAAATAGTTGTTCAAGTTCATTATTATCCGGTTAAACTTGAATGCAATAAGCTGAGTCATATTAAAATAACATGATGCAACTACAATGCATGAACATGGTACCAACATAGCATGGAGGTGCAACATAATCATCGAGCATAATAACAATGAAACATATATCCAAATGATCATGGCATATGGACGAGCATAAGCATAACACTACACATGAGCATAGCATGACCATTAGCATCATAAACCAATACCATGCAAGAACATAGATGGAATACTACCAAGTAAACATGTGATCACTAGATGCAACGGAACATGCATAGCAACGGTACTAGATAACAGACGGTAAGCATGCATCAGGATGAACACCACTATTACCAGCATGTACTGCTACTACCAGCATGACATGTAACAATAATACAAGCAAGAAGTATAAGATAGCAAGATGCATCAAAACATAGCATGAAGGTGAACATGAATCCACGAGCAAAACCGAAACAACGAGAGTGGTTGCAAACAAGCAGGTAGTTAATGGGCAAACATTTATTAAATATTCAAGTAGAAACCATGGCTATTGCATGGCTATCATGCGAGTGGCTATTGTGTCTTGCCTAGGGGTGATGGAGACTCCGGGAAGAAGTGCGGTGAAGCCGTGGAACGAAACACCGGACGATTCTCTCTCGAAGGGGGCTGATTAGAAGCGAGGGCAAAATGGTCATTTTCACTATGGGACCATGATACGTCTCCAACGTATCTATAATTTTTGATTGCTCCATGCTGCTTTATCTACTGTTTTAGGCAATATTGGGCTTTACTATCCACTTTTATATTATTTTTGGGACTAACCTATTAACCGGAGGCCAAGCCCAGATTTGCTGTTTTATGCCTATTTCAATGTTTCGAGGAAAAGGAATATCAGACGGAGTCATAACGGAACAAAATCAACTAGAGAAGTTAATTTTGGAAGGAAACCAACCTGATGGGCTTGGAGTGCACGCCAGGGGAGTCCCGGGCTGTCCACGAGGGTGGAGGGCGCCCCCCCCCCCCACCCCTGGGCGCATCCCCCTACCTCGTGAGCAACCCGGAGGTCCACCGACGTACCCCCTGCACCCATATATACCTACGTACCCTAAAACTTTTAGAACAAAAAAAATAGATCAGGAGTTCCGCCGCGGCAAGCCTCTGTAGCCACCAAAAACCTATCGGGACCCTATTCCGGCACCCTGCCGGAGGGGGATCCCATCACCGAAGGCCATCTTCATCATCCCAGCGCTATCCATGACAAGGAGGGAGTAGTTCACCCTTGGGGCTGAGGGTATGTACCAGTAGCTATGTGTTTGATCTCTCTCTCCCGTGTTCCTCTATGGCACGATCTTGATGTATCCCGAGCTTTGCTCTCGTAGTTGGATCTTATGATGTTTCTCCCCCTCTACTCTCTTGTGATGAATTGAGTTCCCCTTTGAAGTTATCTTATCAGATTGAGTCTTTTATGAACACTTGATGTATGTCTTGCGATCCACTTGATGTATGTTTTGGTGATCAACTTGCGGGTTTCGTGACATTGGGAACCTATGCATAGGGGTTGGCACACGTTCTTGACTCTCCGGTTGTAGCTTTGGGGCACTCTTTGAAGTACTTTGTGTTGGTTGGATGAATCTGAGATTGTGTGATGCATATCGTATAATCATGCCCACGGATACTTGAGGTGACAATGGAGTATCTAGGTGACATTAGGGTTTTGGTTGATCTGTATCTTAAGGTGTTATTCTAGTATGAACTCTTTTATAGATCGATCCGAACGAATAACTTTGTGGTGGTTTCGTACCCGACCATAATGTCTACGTTTGTTCTCTGCTATTAGTGGCTTTGGAGTGACTCTTTGTTCCATGTTGAGGGCTTGTCATATGTTCTATCTATGTTATTATTGTTGAGAGAACTTGCACTAGTGAAAGTATGAACCCTAGGCCTTGTTTCCTATCATTGCAATACCATTTATGCTCACTTTTACCGCTCGCTACCTTGCTGTTTTTATTATTTCAGATTACAAAAACCTATATCTACCATCTATTTTGCACTTGTATCTTCATCTCTTCGCCGAACTAGTGCACCTATACAATTTACCATTGTATTGGGTGTGTTGTGGACACAAGAGACTTTTTGTTATTTGGTTGCAGGGTTGCTTGAGAGAGACCATCTTCATCCTACGCCTCCTACGGATTGATAAACCTTAGGTCATCCACTTGAGGGAAATTTGCTACTGTCCTACAAACCTGTGCACTTGCAGGCCCAACAACGTCTACAAGAAGAAGGTTGTGTAGTAGACATCAAGCTCTTTTATGGCCCCGTTATCGGGGAGGTTAGCGCTTGAAGGTATATCTTTAGATCTTGCAATCGAATCTTTTTGTTTCTTGTTTTAGCACTAGTCTAGTTTATAAAAGAAAACTACAAAAAATGGAATTAAGTTTGTCTCATACGCTTCACCTTTTTAATATCTTTCGCGAGTATGATGGAAAGGATAATTGTGCTCAAGTGCTAGAATAAGAAATCTCTGAAATGTTTGGCACTAAATCTTTGAATGATGAGCATGATTGCAATGTTGTTAGTACGAATTCTTTGAATATCCATGATGCTAATGATGATTGCTCTAGTTATGATGAAAATATCTCTTATGAGCATGTCAACTTTTGTGGAGTGCATGTTTGCATGAACACACCAAATAGAGAAGATATTTATTGCAAGAGGCATAAGTACTTAGAAACCAAATTGTTGCGAGAAGAGCTAGATGAATGTGCTGAAAGATTCAATATTTTTCGCACTTCTTGTGAACTTTGCAATGAACATGGTCATTTAAAGCTCCAATGCTATTTGTTTCATGATCAAGTCGTGTCCAAATATTGTGATAATTTGATTACCCTTGAGCATCATAAAGAGCTTAGCCTTCTTTTGGGTTATGAAGAAATGAAACATATAGCTGAGGGCATTCCAAAATTTAGTCTTGATAAAATTCTTGATTTTGATCTAGAGGAAATTTATATGTATTGTGCGGTGAATTGTATTGAAAATCCTTATATTGGCAATTACATAAGGAAAAGAAACCAAATGGAAGATGATGAGAATACTAATGAAAGGGAAGAGGCTTCCCAATCTCCTCCTATTATTTCTTATGATGAATCAGGTAACGAGGAGGAGCCTTTTATTCAACCAATCTCATCAATAAGGAGCTCAAAGAGGAAGGTTGAACCCACACATAATGTGAAGAAGAAGAAGAAAAGAAGGAGCAACAAAGGTAGAAAGGTATCCCTCCCAAATGATGTTGCTCCTACTACTCATTGTGATGATGATAATTGCTATACTATTGGTGCTATCAATATTTTTAATGATGAGAATGACATATTTGAGAATATATTTGCTGGAATTAATGTTTGTCCCAAGCTTGGGGATGCTATGTTTAATGAAGATGATATTTTTAGCACCCCAAGTTTTGATATGCAAAGTTGTTATGATGATAGCATGCCTCCTACCTATGATGATTATATTGATGAAAGTGGGTTCGGAAGAGTGTCAACTTTATTTAGTGATTCCACTATCTTGGGAGAGGTTTCAATCGATTATGATGAGAACGAAGTTGCTACTTAAGATGATTATTGTGATGAAACTTATGCTATAAAAAGTAGTGATGATTATATTTACAAATCTTGTCATGATTATGATTACCCTTTTTCTGAACATTACTCTTTTAATGTGGAAACAATTTTTAGTGTGCAAGTCTCTTATGATACTCCTACTATTCCGAATGAGAAGAATTTTGCTTATGAGGAGAGTATTAAAAATCCTATGCTTGTAGATCATGAAAAGAATGCTTTAGGTGCTGGTTATATTGTTGAATTCATTCATGATGCTACTGAAAATTTTTATGAGGGAGGAACATATGCTTCTAGGAATTGCAATAATATCAAGTTTCCTCTCTATGTGCTTAAAGTTTTGAAGCTATGCTTGTTGTGCCATCCTATGCTAGTTGATTATTGTTCCCATAAGTTGTTTTCTCACAAAATCCCTATGCATAGGAAGTGGGTTAGGCTTAAATGTGCTAGTCATATGCTTCATGATGCTCCCATTATGTTTCAATTCTTATCTTTTATGTGAGCATCATTGCCATCATCATGCCTAGCTAAAAAGGCATTAAAGAAAAGCGCTTGTTGGGAGAACCCAATATTTATCCTTACTGTTTTTGTGTGTCCACATGATTATGCTACTGTAGTGATCATGTTTTATAGCTTTTTTTTCAATGAAGTGCCAAGTAGAACCTTTGGGAAGACTTGGGTGAAGTTTATATGATCTTGCTGTGAAAAACAGAAACTTTAGCGCTCACGCGATTAGCTGCCATTTTTTACTGGCGAGTGCTTTTAGGTTGATTCTTTTTGCAGATGATTAATAGGCAAATTTCTCAGGTCCATAAATTTATTTCATAATTTTTGGGGTTCCAGAAGTATACGTTTTATACAGATTACTACAGACTGTTCTGTTTTTGACAGATTCTGTTTTCTATGTGTTGTTTGCTTATTTTGATGAATCTATGGATAGTATTAAGTGGTATGAACCATAGAGAAGTTAGAATACAGTAGATATTACACCAATATGAATTTATAATGAGTTAATTGCATTACCTAAGTGGTGGTTTTATGTTCTTATACTAACGGAGCTTACGAGTTTTGTGTTGAGTTTTGTGTGGTTGAAGTTTTCAAGTTTTGGGTAAAGATTCGATGGACTATGGAATAACGAGAGGAAAGAGCCTAAGATTGGGGATGACCAAGGAACCCCCAAGGTAATATTCAAGCACAACCAAGAGCCTAAGCTTGGGGATGCCCCGGAAGGCATCCCCTCTTTTGTCTTCGTTCATCGGTAACTTTACTTGGAGCTATATTTTTATTCACCACATGATATGTGTTTTGCTTGGAGCATCATTTTTTTTGTTAGTTTTTGCTTGATGTTAGTTAGAATAATGTTTTTCATCTTTAGTTTCAATAAAAAGTCAAGGATAGCCTTTGCCATGCTTATTTTGCTTGTATACATGTTGCTGTTTGAAAACAGAAAGTTTACCGCTGTTGCAAAAATTCCCTAGAAAAGTCGGAGCATGGTATAACGTTGAATCTTTTTGCATATTGAGGTATGATAAATTTATTAGAGTGGGAATTTTAGTTCATAATTTTTGGAGTCAGGGAAGTATTGATACTCTTGCATTCTTTACAGACAGTACTGTTTTGACAGATTGCTGTTATGGTTGCATTGTTTGCGTATGTTTGCTTGTTTAATGATTCTATTTGATGATAGGAGTATTAAATATGCAGAGGCATTTAGTATGAAATGTTGAATAATAATTTTAGTGATTTGTTACAGTAGAAAATGATAAGGTTTTGCATTGGTTTATACTAACCTATCTCACGAGTTCTTGTTGAGTTTGTTGTGAATGAAGCTTTTGATAAAAAGAGAAACCATGATATGAGATGAATTAAGGAGACACAAAAGTTCAAGCTTGGGGATGACCAAGGCACCCCAAGATTATATTTCAAGAAGTCTCAAGCATCTAAGCTTGGGGATGCCCCGGTAGGCATCCCACCTTTCTTCTTCAACAACTATCGATTAGTATCAGTTGAGCCTAAGTTTTTGCTTCTTCACATGAGTTGTGCTATCCTTGCAATGTAGTTTCCTTTAGCTTTGCTTGCTGTTTGAATAAAGTATCAAGATCTGAAATTATTTAATGAGAGAGAGCCTTACATGAATTGGAATTTGCTAGAATACTCTATGTGCTTCACTTATATCTTTTAAGCTTGATAATTTTTGCTCTAGTACTTCACTTATATCTTTTAGAGCATGGTGGTAGTTTTATTTTGAAGAAATAGACAAATTCTCATGCTTCACTTATATTATTTTGAGAGTCATTAATAGCATGGTAGTTTGATTAATGTTAATATACTTGGTATTCAAGATATGTGAAACTTTCTTATGAGTGAATTGAATACTAAGATAAGTTTGATGCTTGATAATTGTTTTGAGATATGGAGGTGATAATATCAAAGTCGTGCTAGTTGGGTAATTGTGAATTTGAGAAATGCTTGTGTTGAAGTTTGCAAGTCCCGTAGCATGCACGTATGGTTAAAGTTGTGTAACAAATTTGAAACATGGAGTGTACCTGGCTTGTGCATCCTTATGAGTGGCGGTCGGGGACGAGCGATGGTCTTTTCCTACCAATCTATCCCCCTAGGAGCATGTGCGTAGTACTTGATTTTTGATGGCTTCTAAATTTTTGCAATAAGTATATGAGTTCTTTTGACTAATGTTGAGTCCATGGATTATACGCACTCTCACCTTCCCCCCATTGCTAGCCTCTTCGGTACCGTGCATTGCCCTTTCTCACCTTGAGAGTTCGCGCAAACTTTGCCGGTGCATCCAAACCTCGTGATACGATATGCTCTATCACACATAAAACTCCTTATATCTTCCTCAAAACAGCCACCATACCTACCTATTATGGCATTTCCATAGCCATTCCGAAATATATTGCCATGCAACTTCCACCATCATCATCATGACATGCATTACTTTTGTCATATTGCCATTGCATGATCATGTAGTTGACATCGTATTTGTGGCAAAGCCACCATGCATTATTTTTCATACATGTCACTCTTGATTCATTGCACCATCCCGGTACACTGCCGGAGGCATTCATATAGAGTCATATATTGTTCTAAGTTCCGAGTTGTAATCCTTGTGTTGTAATCAATAGATGTGTGATGATCATCATTATTAGAGCATTGCCCAAATAAAAAAAGAGAAAGGCCAAAAAGAAAAAAAAAGAAAGGCCCAAAAAAAAGAAAATAAAAAAATATAAAAAGGGCAATGCTACTATCTCTTTTTCCACACTTGTGCTTCAAAGTAGCACCTTGTTCTTCATGTAGTGACTCTCATATTGTGCTTCAAAGTAGCACCTTGTTTTTCATGTAGTGAGTCTCATAAAGTCGTCTTTTTATACTAGTAGGAATTTTTCATTATAGAACTTGGCTTGTATATTCCTACGATGGGCTCCTCAAATGCCCTAGGTCTTCATGAGCAAGCAACTTGGATGCACACCCACTAGTTTTATTTTGTCGAGCATTCATAGCTCTAGTGCATCCATTGCATGGCAATCCCTACTCCTCATGTTGACATCAATTGATGGGCATCTCCATAGCCCATTGATTATCCTCGTCAATGTGATACTTTCTCCTTTTTTGTCTTCTCCACACAATCCCCATCATCATATTCTATTCCACCCATAGTGCTATATCCCTGGTTCACGCTCATGTATTGCGTGAAGGTTGAAAAAGTTTGAGATTATTTAAGTATGAAACAATTGCTTGGCTTGTCATTGGGGGTATAGAAGTTGGGAACATCTTTGTGTGACGAAAATGAAGCATAGCCTAACTATATGATTTTGTAGGGATGAACTTTCTTTTGCCATGTTATTTTGAGAAGACATGATTGCTTTGATTAGTATGCTTGAAGTATTATTATTTTTGTGTCAATATGAACTTTTTTCTTGAATCTTTCGGATCTGAATATTCATATCACAATTAAGAGGATTTACATTGAAATTATGCCAAAGTATCACTTGCATCAAAAATTCTTTTTTATCATTTACCTACTTGAGGACGAGCAGGAATTAAGCTTGGGGATGCTTGATACGTCTCCAACATATCTATAATTTTTGATTGCTCCATGCTACTTTATCTACTGTTTTAGGCAATATTGGGCTTTATTATCCACTTTTATATTATTTTTGGGACTAACCTATTAACCGGAGGCCCAGTCCAGATTTGCTGTTTTATGCCTATTTCAGTGTTTCAAGGAAAAGGAATATCAAACGGAGTCAAAACGGAACGAAATCAACTGGAGAAGTTAATTTTGGAAGGAAACTAACCTGGTGGGCTTGGAGTGCACGCCGGGGGAGTCCCGGGCTGTCCATGAGGGCGGAGGGCGCCCCCCTGGGCGCGCCCCCCTACCTCGTGGGCAACCCGGAGGTCCACCGACATACCCCCTGCACCCATATATACCTACGTACCCTAAAACTTCCAGAACAAAAAAATAGATCGGGAGTTCCGCCGTCGCAAGCCTCTGTAGCCACCAAAAACCAATCGGGACCCTGTTCCGGCCCTACCAGAGGGGGATCCCATCACCGGAGGCCATCTTCATCATCCCGTCGCTATCCATGACGAGGAGGGAGTAGTTCACCCTTGGGGGCTGAGGGTATGTACCAGTAGCTATGTGTTTGATCTCTCTCTCTCTCGTGTTCTCTCTCGTGTTCCTCTATGGCACGATCTTGATGTATCCCGAGCTTTGCTATTGTAGTTGGATCTTATGATGTTTCTCCCCCTCTACTCTCTTGTGATGAATTGAGTTTCCCCTTTGAAGTTATCTTATCGGATTGAGTCTTTTATGAACACTTGATGTATGTCTTGTGATCCACTTGATGTATGTTTTGGTGATCAACTTGCGGGTTTCGTGACATTAGGAACCTATGCATAGGGGTTGGCACACGTTCTTGACTCTCCGGTAGTAGCTTTGGGGCACTCTTTGAAGTACTTTGTGTTGGTTGGATGAATCTAAGATTGTGTGATGCATATCTTATAATCATGCCCATGGATACTTGAGGTGACAATGGAGTATCTAGGTGACATTAGGGTTTTGGTTGATTTGTATCTTAAGGTGTTATTCTAGTACGAACTATTTTATAGATCGATCCGAACGAATAACTTTGTGGTGGTTTCGTACCCCGACCATAATATCTACGTTTGTTCTCCGCTATTAGTGGCTTTGGAGTGACTCTTTGTTGCATGTTGAGGGCTTGTCATATGTTCTATGTATGTTATTATTGTTGAGAGAACTTGCACTAGTGAAAGTATGAACCCTAGGCCTTGTTTCCTATCATTGCAATACCGTTTACGCTCACTTTTACCGCTCGCTACCTTGCTGTTTTTATTATTTCAGATTACAAAAACCTATATCTACCATCTATTTTGCACTTGTATCTTCATCTCTTCGCCGAACTAGTGCACCTATACAATTTACCATTGTATTGGGTGTGTTGGGGACACAATAGACTTTTTGTTATTTGGTTGTAGGGTTGCTTGAGAGAGACCATCTTCATCCTATGCCTCCTACGGATTGATAAACCTTAGGTCATCCACTTGAGGGAAATTTGCTACTGTCCTACAAACCTGTGCACTTGCAGGCCCAACAACGTCTACAAGAAGAAGTTTGTGTAGTAGACATCAGACCACCTAGTGAAAATGGTACAACAGAAAGGCTCTAGAAGACGAAGAAGTGGGCATTAGTTTCACCTCGATCGGAGTTACGATTGCAGAGTTATGAGGTGATGAAGGAGAGGGACCTATCCATGAATAAATCTTCAACAAACAGGCCCCTGTAGGAAAAACTGACAGTGCCTTCGGGTGGAATACGTTTCCTACATTGGAAAGCATATTTTGAGTTGTAGTTGAACAATAGTGCGTCTTGTTGAGGAGAAAACGTATTCTGAGTTAGAATAGAGCAGAAATATGCCTTCACACTAATGAAAACACATTCTTGAAATGCGCTCCCACTTAATCCAGCTGGACGAGGGACTCACTTATGCGCGGGCCGGGGCCAAGTCAACGCCCAGAGGCTTACTGGCAGACCCCATGGGCAGAGAGGGGGCCAGGCACACGTCGCCCTCCTCCGCTCGTTCCTCCTCGAGCGGAACAGAGGAGCAGAGGCAGGCGCCGGCCAGCGACGGGGCTGCTGGCTCCGGTCAGGCGGTGACTGCCGGCGGGGTCGGGGTGGAGTGTTGCACCCATCCAGAGGGGGAACCGCGCCGGGGAGGAGCAGGAGAGGCGGCATCGCACGGGTCAGGGTGCAGGCGCAGGCGACGGTTGACTAGGGGCTAGGCTGCTTGGGGCACTCCGGAGAGAGGGAGGAGGGGTGGGGAGGATCGCCGGAGGATGGGGAAACTGGTGGTGGTGGACGGGAGGTGAGAGGAGCTTGGAATAGCTCGATTTTAAGCCGAGGCCGAGGTGGCCATGGTGGACGGCGGCGAACAGAGGCGAGATGAGGCTGTTCCGATGGACTAGAGAGGCGGGGGAGGTATCGGTGTCAAAACGGGCGGATCTCAGGTAGGGGGTCCCGAATTGTGTGTCTAATGCTAATGGTAACAGGAGGCAGGGGACACGATGTTTTACCCAGGTTCGGGCCCTCTCGATGGAGGTAATACCCTACTTCCTGCTTGATTGATCTTGATGATATGAGTATTACAAGAGTTGATCTACCACGAGATCGTAGAGGCTAAACCCTAGAAGCTAGCCTATGATTATGATTATGATTGTCCTACGGACTAAACCCTCCGTTTTATATAGACATTGGAGGGGGCTAGGGTTACACAGAGTCGGTTACAAAGAAGGAAATCTACATATCCGAATTGCCAAGCTTGCCTTTCATGCAAAGGAGAGTCCCATCCGGACACGAGACGAAGTCTTCAATCTTGTATCTTCATAGTCCAACAGTCCGGCCAAAGTATATAGTCCGGTTGTCCGAGGACCCCTTAATCCAGGACTCCCTCAGTAGCCCCTGAACCAGGCTTCAATGACGATGAGTCCGTCATGCAGATTGTCGTCGGCATTGCAAGGTGGGTTCTTCTCCGAATACTCCATAGAAGATTTCGAACACAAGGATCGTGTCCGACTCTGCAAAAAAAATCCACATACCACCATAGAGAGTATAATTTTCCACAAATCTAATCCGCTAACAGCTTTTCATAGCATGACGTCCCACCACGGCCCAGTCTTTATTTGAACTGTTTTTCATAACCAACTACTGCACGTAATGCGAGGCGGTTTCCTTGACACATCTTGTCGAAGCAGAGATCGTGTCCCCTTATCACGGGATTCTCATCAATACGGGTATGGGTAACCCAACCGCGCCATCAATCGTGGCGCTTGGGAAATAAGCGATTTTAACGGGCAAGTGGGGAGGTGCATAGTTTCTACCGCCTTTATAAAGAGATAGGGATTCTCCTCTTTCACCCACGCCTTCTTCCTTCTTCGCTCATCCATTCTCGCACGCTCGAGCTCCAGCGCCCCAGTTCTCACATTCTCCATATAGCCAAACATGTCCAGAGCGGGAGGCAAGTGGATGGCATCCTCCGTCACAGAGTAGGACATTATGAAGCTCTGGGCGGCCGGATACTTGGCCGCAGACGTCGCGCACCGGCTCCCGGATGCGAGGCAGATCATTCCGACTTCGGGACCCCACGAGAGGGTTGTGTTCCTCGCCCACTTCGTCCACGGACTGGGATTCCCCCTCCACCCATTTGTCTGCGGGCTCATGTTCTACTACAGGCTGGATTTTCATGATCTGGCCCCTAATTTCATCCTCAACATCTCGGCGTTTATCGTCGTGTGTGAGGCATTTCTCCGCATTAGGCCCCACTTTGGCCTGTGGCTAAAGATCTTCAACATGAAGCCGAAGATAGTGGTTGGCCAGCAGGCGGAGTGCGGAGGCGCCATGGTGGGCAAGATGCCCAGCGTCACCTGGCTGGAAGGCTCCTTTGTGGAGACCGTGAAGGGGTGGCAATCGGGGTGGTTCTACATAACCGAGCCGCGCGACGCCAACTGGGTGGCGGCCCCCAAATTCTGATCCGGCATCCCCATGCGGCTCACCTCCTGGAAGAATAAGGGCCTAGCCTGGGGCACGTCCACGGAGCTGACCGGACTCCAAAACTGCATCAAAAATATGATAACCAAGAAGATCAAGCTTGTCAACGTGGTCCAGGTCATGCTATTTCACCGGATTCTCCTGTGTCAAAGACGGACATTCAACCTCTGGGAGTTTGACGCGGCCCAACACCAAACACTGAAGAGCTCTTCGACACGATGCACAAAGACGTCTGGAAGGTGTTGTTCAAGGCCGGCGAAGTTCCTCCTCCCACCACCGAGGACCACGGACTCAGCGCCAACCGCCACGCCAACTCGGTAAGCATTCTACATTTCGCAAGATGTGCCTTTCCTCAGTATATTCGTGGGAGGAACTTAAGCCACCGTGCTGATTTAATAGGATTATGTGGCGACGGTGGAGCGGATCGACTGTCCGGCTCCATTGCCTGAAGATCCAGCAACCGCTCTCCTGACGAAGATGCTGGTTCCGGTGCCCTATGAGGTGCCAGAGAAGAAGGCCAAGAAGAATGCCACGGGGACCAGGAAAAGTCTCCGGCGCAGGGTGGTGTTGGACTCATCGTCCGAAGACATCGAGGCGCACTCCTCCAACCACAATGAGGAGGAGGAAGAGGAAAACCCTCTCCTTCGAACCGAGGGGGAGAAGAAAAGGAAGGCCGCCCCTTCCGGGGAGGCCAAAGGGTCCAAGAAGGGAAGGACCCTCCCTTCGGACCACTCCACAACCGCCGCCTACAGTGAGGAGGAGTGGCTACCCAGGGCCAAGCCCCTGGCGAAGTCGTAAGTATCCGGATGCCATAATACTTCTTGCAAGTTTTAGCTTTATGGCCTCTTATTATGTCAAGATTTGTTCGTGCAGTCCGTCCAAAGCCCACATCGACTTATCCCCCTCGGATGGGTCCTTGAGCTCGTCGGAGATGAACAGCTATTCGCTCCCGACAACTTCCACTCCCCGGCCCGCGGATGACACCGAGGTGTTATCTTAGAGGATACCGGGTCAGGAGGAGGTAGTCCTGGAGATGCCTCAAGGCGAGACCCCCAATGTCGGGCTCATGGGGGGAAGATCCCCACGGATTCAGATGAGGGGGGCCGCAGCAAGCTTGGCCCCTAGTCGGATACTGCGCCGGAACCTCCAGTGGTTCCGGATTCAGGCAGGCAGCCCCCTTCCAAGGGGGCGAGCCGCCTGTGCCGATGACCTCTGTCCATCCAGAGGCATCGGATAACTTGGTGGAAGCGCTTCAGAGCGCTTCCCTTGATGAAGGACACCGTACTCTTATGAGTACGGTGATTGCGAAGGTTCAGTCCGCCAAAAGTGGATTCACTGAAGCCTGTGCCAGCCTCCTGATAGGCTTTGAGGTAAGTAATTTCAATTATGAGAAAGTATCACAGTATAGATAGTAGCCCCAGATGCTTTGTTTGGTGTTCGGGAAGAGAAGCCGAACAGACGATCAAATATTATTCCCATGAGTCTAATCATATTATGTCTATGTTAATAAGCAGGCGTCGCTACTGGCTGCCGCCGCTGCCACTGCGGAGGTCTCCGGACTGAGGCAGAACCTGGGGCGGGCCGAAGAAGAGCTCGGCCTCGTGAAGAGGCAGCTCGAGGAGAACAAAGGTAAGTAACACCCCATATGAATGTTATATAAAGGAAAAGATCGTTGATGCTAATAGAAGCATGATGAATTTTACTAGGGGCCACGACCGAAGTGGCGGCCCTTAAGAAGGCGTTGTCCGAGGCCGAAAACAGAGCGGCCAAGGAGCGCACCAAGCGCAAAAAACAAGAGGCTCGGGTTGATGAGCTCCAGCAAGAGCTCCAGGATTTCGTCAAAAAATTGAGTCCTTGGAGCGTGACTCCAAGACGCAAGAGTCGGAGCTTGCGAAGGCCCGTCAGAGCGTGCAAGACGCCAAGGTAGAAGCCCAGAAGGCCCTCCAAGAAATTGAGGCAGCCAAGAAGATAGCTGCAGGTAAGGCTTTCATTATGCAAAGCAAGCATGTGGAGGAGACTTTCCTTTTACTTACCCGAATTCAGAGCTCTCCAGGAGCATTCACAGATCTGCCACGCAGCATCTCTGATGCCGCAGAGTTCTACCGGGCTAAGGAGGGGAGCTCGACGGATAAGCTGTTTTGGTCCCAGTATATTGGGGCCGAGCATCCGATGCCCTTGAGCGACCAGCTGAAGCAACTGGTCGAACAGCACAAAGCAGCCGAACTGGCCATGAAGGACTTCATAGTCCGGCTGTGGCCTGGTGAGCCCCTGCCCAGCATCTACTTCGGCCTTGTCAAACGGATGGTGAATGTCTATCCGCAGCTGGAAGTTGTTAAGCGGTCCGTCTGTATTGAGGGTGCACGCAGGGCCTTGGCCCGTGCGAAAGTGCACTGGGGGAAGATGGACGCCGAGAAGCTGGTGGCAGAGGGGGCCACCGAAGGGCAAGGAGCATCGCCACCCTGAACAGTACTATGACAATGTCATTAAGGGTGCCCGCCTTGTGGCGGATGAATGTACTAAGGATGTGATGTTTGAATGAATGTACTCATGTCATCCTGTATTATGAAAACCGGTTCATGTGCACTATGTAGCGCTTGTTAATTTAAAATATTACCTTCTGTGCGGCCGTTTTAAAAAATCTTGAGAGTTGGCCAGTCGTCGGCTTCTGCCCCCATGTAACTAGTACTGGGGTGTTCGGGATAAATATAAACACTCTCTATCCAAGTTTTTGGTCCTTTTAAGGAGGTGTTTAGCGCCGCGAATGAGGCAATCGGACTATACGGCTTTATCGCTCTCACTTAGCCATAGAAGTCTACAATTTTAAATTTTGGCGAAGCCCCTAGTATCCGGAAAGCCGGACTCGGGGCGCTATACATGCCTAAATTGGACGAGGCCGATTTCTCACCTGAAGCGGAAAACATCTTTAAGGATTTGAGACCTCTCGAACAGCGACCAGCTCTCGCCTTATCATGACAATCAGTTTTCGGCTTTCTCTACTGAGGTGCTCGTCCAGAAGAACCGGGACACAATTGCAGTAGTTCTCCCTGCGCTACCTTAGCCGATATAGCGGAACGTAAGGTACCAAAACATAGGAGCCGGGCAAATCCAACTATTGACCCAAGACATGATTCGGAGCTGATGCATATAGTGCTATAAGTTCGGGATGCCGCACTGTCGAAAGTGTTCGGACTTGTCTTGCCAGGTTGTGGGGTACTGAAGCCCCTGGCAAACTGGTCGTGCCAAAATGCACGGGTATAATAAATAAGCAGTAAAGGAAAGGGGTAAATAAACGTAATCGCAAGCTGACGTTGTATACTATTTTCCCTTGTTATTCAAATGATTCACCAAAGCGTGCATATACAAGTAGTGTGATAAGCAGAATAGGACTGTTTGACACATCCTGACCAGGAGCGGGCGGTATGTGGGTATGTAAAATAGGTACAACGATCGTTATCAGAGACCACCTGAGGATTCCCTTGTACGCCAAAGCTTCTTGTCCTCCTGGTGTGTCCGTCCCGCTATGTGTCCGATAGCCGGTCTTTCGAAAGAGCCTCCTGAAGATAGGGACCTGAAAGAAAAAAGGGGTGCAAAGATGCGTGTGTCCCGGGGCGGTTGAACCGCATTGTGGACCGTGTCATGGTCGTCCCTCCGCCTATGCCCAGGGTATTTTAAGTGCGTAGTTGTGTACGCACGGCACAAATTTCACCGCTTGACTAGGACTAGGGCGGAGGCCATATTGCTAGTCGAGGTCGGGACGTGCTGGATGATCTTATTGCAGAGTACTCCAGACTCGCTTGATGGTATCCGGGTTCTTTATCGCCGAATTGGTTGTTTGCCTAAGAAGGTTGTTTTGTACTTCCGTCGTGAGGGCCGCAGTGTGCTCCTCTGTGCAGAGCGAGCGCTCTATGTTTCCATTAACTGTAATAACCCCGCGAGGTCCTGGCATTTTGAGCTTGAGGTATGCATAGTGCGGTACCGCACTAAATTTGGCGAATGCGGTTCGTTCGAGCAGTGCATGATAGCCACTGCGGAAGGGGACGATGTCGAAGATTAAGTCCTCGCTTCGGAAATTGTCCGGAGATCCGAAGACCACTTCCAGTGTGATTGAGCCCATATAACAGGCCTCCACACTGGGTATGACACCCTTGAAGGTGGTTTTTGTGGGCTTGATCCTTGAGGGGTTGATGCCCATTTTGCGCATTGTATCCGGATAGAGCAGGTTCAGGCTGCTGCCACCGTCCATGAGGACTCGTGTGAGATGGAATCCGTCGATGATGGGTTCAAGGACCAATGCGGCCGAACCGCCATGATTGATATTGGTAGGATGGTCCCTATGATCGAAGGTGATCGGACAAGAGGACCATGGGTTGAAATTTGGGGCGACTGGCTCCATCGCATAGGCGTCCCTTAGTGCACGCCTCCGTTCCCGCTTGGGAATATGGGTTGCGTATATCATATTTACTGTTTTCACCTGGGGAGGGAATTTCTTCTGTCCTCCTATGTTCGCCGGTCGGGGCTCCTCATCGTCATTGCTATGCAGCCCCTTTTCCTTGTTTTCGGCATTCAACTTGTCGGCCTGTTTAAACACCCAGCATTCCCTGTTGGTGTGGTTGGCTAGTTTATCGGGGGTGCCGTGAATTTGACATGAGCGATCGAGTATGCAGTCCAAACTGGACGAGCCCAGACTGTTTCTTTTGAATGGATTTTTCTGCTATCCGGATTTAAAGCCTCCGAATCCGGCATTGACTGTCGTGTCTTCGGTGTTGTCACCATTGTTGCGACGCTTGTGTCTATTTCGTCATGGCTTGCCGTTGTTGTCCCTGGCGTCTGAATGGCTTGAGTTTTTGGGTGTGATGTTGCTATGAGCCAGCCAGCTGTCCTCGCCCGCGCAAAAGCGGGTCATGAGTGTCGTGAGGGCTGCCATGGATTTTGGCTTCTCTTGGCCGAGGTGTCGGGTGAGCCATTCGTCACGGATGTTATGCTTGAAGGCTGCTAAGGCTTCGGCATCCGAACAGTCGACACTTTGGTTCTTCTTGGTTAGGAACCGAGTCCAGAATTTCCTGGCTGACTCTTCGGCTGTTGGGTTATGTGACTTAAGTCATCAGCATCCGGAGGTCGCACGTAAGTGCCCTGGAAGTTATCAAGGAACACGTCTTCCAGATCCTCCCAACTGCCAATGGAGCTTGCTGGCAGGCTATTCAGCCAATGTCGAGCCGGTCCTTTGAGCTTAAGTGGTAGGTACTTTATGGCATGTAAGTCATCGCCACGGGCCATGTGAATGTGGAGAAGCAAATCTTCGATCCATACCGCAGGGTCTGTTGTGCCATCATATGATTCAATGTTTACGGGTTTAAACCCTTCTGGGAATTCGTGATCCATGACTTCATTAGTGAAGCACAGGGGGTGTGCGGTGCCTCTATGCTGGGCTACATCCTGACGCAGTTCAAATGAATCTAGCCTGTTGTATTTGGCCGGCCGGACTTTGGTTTATTGGATCTGGCGTGACGGTCATCGTCACGTCTTGTGGCGCGCCGCCGTGATCCGTAAATCAATCTTGAATGTCCTGCTTTGTTCTCCAATACATCTCGCAGGTCCTTCATGTAGCCCCGGGCCTTAGTATTATCGTTTGATTGGCGATGGGGTGCGGTCTGGACTTCAAGCTGGTACGCCGCTTTGTCGCGGCCACGGGGTGGCCGGTCAGCCGCATCATGCACTGGTAGTATGGGCTTTAAAGCCTCCTCCTCGAGTTGAGATAGCAGCATGCACTTTGGGTAGCTTTTGCTGGGGCGCTCGAGTCTGTATTCCTCGGCAGCTAGGACCTCGGTCCATCTGTCAGTTAGCAGATCTTGATCAGCTTGAAGCTGTTGCTGCTTTTTCTTCAGGCTTTTTGCAGTGGCTATAAGCCGGCATTTGAAGAGCTCCTGCTTGACGGGATCCTCAGGCATGATGAATTCTTCATCGCCAAGGCTCACTTCGTCTTCGGAGGGAGGCATGTAATTATCATCCTTTGATTCTCCATCTGTTGCCTATTCTTTAGGGCTAACTTGCCCATCCTCTTGCTTGGCCTGCTTGAAGCCTGGATGGGCAAGATTGTTTTTGTCTCCGGCATCGTCCGGATTATTATCTCTTGTGCCAGTATTGCTTATTTTGCTATGGCGGGGCTTGGAGCGACGCCTATGACGCCGGTGCCTAGATTGCTTCTCCACGGGGTTATCCTCCTTTGCCTCATCGCCATCGCTTTCTTTGGGGGTGTCCACCATATATATATCGTATGATGAGGTGGCTGTCCAGCACCCTATAGGCGGTTGTTCCTGTTCTTCTCCTGCATCGTCGTCCATACCGTCGATGTCTTCAGAGTTGAAGTCAAGCACGTCGGTTAAGTCATCGACATGGCTATTAAGTGGGTGGTGGGTGGGGAACGAATTTCTTCGTCGTCCGCTTCCCACTCAAGCCGGACATAGTTGGCCCAAGAATCTTCTAACAAGGAAAGAGACCTTAATGAGTTTAGCACGTCACCCAAGGGCAAGTGCTGAAAAATATCCGCGACGGTGAACTCCATGACCGGCGCCCAATCAGATTCGATAGGCACAGATGCACGCGGTTTGGATCCTGTAGCCGGAGACGAGTCCGAGGGTCCGATGACACCACCCTCACAAGAGATGGGATCAGTGTTTGGCTCTAGTGCCGATGAGTGCGCGGCCTCCGTGGTGGGGTCCATCCACCCGTCCTGGGAGGGCACGATCTGCTCCGGTTTGATTCCCGGCGCCGCAGGAGGCGCGATCTCCCGAATAGTGTCCAATGACAGATCAAAGTCATGCCCGTCGTGACCGTCTGACACGCCTGACATGGGCTCGAATCCTTCAAAGATCAAGTCTCCGCGGATGTTGGCAGTATAGTTCAAGCTTCCAAATCTGACCTGATGGCTAGGGGCGTAGCTATCAATCTGCTCCAGATGGCCAAGCGAGTTGGCCCGCAGTACGAAGCCGCCAAATACGAAGATCTGCCCGGGAAGGAAAACCTCCCCTTGGACCGCATCGTTGAAGATGATTGAGGGAGCCATCAAGCCTTACCGCGACGACATAGTGGTACTCTCAATGAAAGCACAAATGTCGGTGTCAAAACCGGCGGATCTCGGGTAGGGGGTCCGAACTGTGCGTCTAAGGCTAATGGTAATCGGAGGCAGGGGACACGATGTTTTACCCAGGTTCTGGCCCTCTCGATGGAGGTAATACCCTACTTCCTGCTTGATTGATCTTGATGATATGAGTATTACAAGAGTTGGTCTACCATGAGATCGTAGAGGCTAAACCCTAGAAGCTAGCCTATGATTATGATTATGATTGTCCTACGGACTAAACCCTCCGGTTTATATAGACACCGGAGGGGGCTAGGGTTACAGAGAGTCGGTTACAGAGAAGGAAATCTACATAACCGAATTGCCAAGCTTGCCTTCCACGCAAAGGAGAGTCCCATCCGGACACGGGACGAAGTCTTCAATCTTGTATCTTCATAGTCCAACAGTCCGGCCAAAGTATATAGTTCGGCTGTCCGAGGACCCCTTAATCCAGGACTCCCTCAGGAGGAGTGAGTGAGGTGCGAAGGACCTCATGGCAGCTTAAATAGGAGCGGGAGAAGCCTCTAGAGCATCGCGGGTGAGCTCAAGCAATGCTTTAATGGAGGGTAGAGGTGTTTAGCAGCATGGGCATGGAATTTGCAGTGCATTTATGGTGAACCAGGATGAAGCAGAGGCATAGGGCGACTCAGGGCATCATGGAGCAGCTACTAGACACGAATGGAGGTCAAGACGAGGAGGGAGATGACGGGAACAGCAGCCAGAACGAGCTAGAGCGCGAGTTTGGCACGTCTACCCCATGGTCACAGCGTGAGCTGGTGCCAGAGGTGCACTCCTAGCGGCCAAACCATGTCAGCTGGATAGGGCGTGCTACAGAGAAGGCCGTGAAGCAAAGAAACAAGCACGGAGATACATGACGAGACCACAGTTAGCAAGAAAACAAACCAACAACAAGGTGTTTCATATCTTCTGTGGTTCATATGAGTGGAGCTAGACTCAGATCTTTGGCACAGCTTGATCAAGCACTAAGATGACGCTGATTACGAAAAATGAGCTTAAGAGGAGGGGTTTAGAGGGTAGTTGCTGTAGAAAGGGCCCTACTGGTCAAATTTGGGAATTATGAAGTTGCACTCACATAAATGATTGTCATGAGCTGAAATTTGGAAGAGGCGGGTTATTTGATCATATAAATCTGCTATAAAAGTTTCATGCCATTTGGAAATACCAAAATGGTACTTGCTTCATAGAGCTTCATTATGACCAGAAACTTGGAAAAATTGCACAGGGCAAATTGTTTGATGAATTGAGCCAAAACTTGATGGAGGGAGTGTATATGGATAGTAGAATGTCCTGGAAAATTTTCAGCTTAAATGAAGCAATATAAAATATAGTTGCTTCACGACCTGAAAATCAGACCAGAAACCAAGATCTGATGCTGAGCTCACATAGAGTGATGACATGAGCCCAAATGTTGAGGAGAGTCATGATTTTATCATATGAAGGATGTTGCAAAATTTCAACTCATTTGGATTACCCTAGCTATTACTTCCTTCACAATGGATTCTCTTAGACATGAACTTTGAAAAATTGCTTAGGAATATCTACTAGGCAAATTGAGCTGAATTTTGGCAGGAGGCAATGATATGGACAGGAAAAGGTGTCCAAAAAGTTTGGAGTCCATCAAGAAAAGATAGATAGCACTTGCTTCACACAATGCCATTTAGGGCAGAATAGCAAAAGAATTATTGGGGGATTATTTTTGAACATGGCAATGAATGTTTTGCCATATTTGGCAAGAGGACCCAAACAATTTATGAGAATTATTTGGGAATTTTTAGAATGACAGAAGTATAGGTTGCTTCACAACCTAGGGAAAATAGGATAATTCCTTTAATAGAAAAGGAATATTCCCAATAAAGGAATATCGGGATTTGGGCTAGGATGAAAATGACATGAGCTAGGGATGGTGATGAGGATGACAAGACACTATAAAACCTAGGAAGACATGATCTTCCTAAGTTTCAGAACCACATAGCCACAGAAAAGAAAATCAAATCAAGAAATCCAAGAAAGTCATCAGAAAAAGAAAAGGGCAAAATCCAGGATGTTACAACTATCTTCTTGCAAGGCATTATGTTGTGAATTATGAAATGCCATGTTGTTTAGCCAAGCATCATATATGTGAATTATATCATGCCATCCTTTTTTTGTATCACATATTCCATTTATCGACAATGTTCTAAACTACTATTCCTGTGCATCAGCCATTTGAATTGGTGATGGAAAAAATCTGAAGTGGAAACAAGGTCTTCAGATCAGACAATGCTACCTGCTGAAGCATATATCTTGCGGGTTACAGATAGCTCCTGAGAGGAGGATTCAGAGATAGATGATCAGTCTTATTTTCCCCCTAAGGTGTATGCTCAAACTTGGCAGGGTTATATTACTCATATCATGTGTATGTTGTCTTGCATTGCTTTGTTTTTACATCATATACAAAATATTGAATGCCATTTGCTTAGTTTAGACATCATATGTGTGATTGCCATCTGCTTACTTGCTTAGTACATAAATCATATACAATATTTGGATTATATCATGCCATCATGTTTACATAGACATCATGTATCTGAATTATGCCATGCCATCCCATTTAATAAATACATCATATTAGTTATATCATCTCATCCTGTTTACATAGTCATCATATTTTGAATTTTGTCATTCTATCCGTGAATTATATCATGCCATCTGGTTTCCATAGACGGCATGTATGTGAATTACAGCATGCCAACCACTTTACTAGGCACATGATATAGTTATATCATGTCATCATGTTTACATAGTCATCATATTTTGAATTATGTCATTCTGTCATGTTTAGTTAACCATCATATATGTGAAATTGTGTCATGCTATCATGTTTAGTTAGCCATTGTATATTTGAAATTGTGTCATGCTATGATGTTTGATTAGACAACATAAATGTGTATTATTTCATGCCCTCATTTATTCCCCACTATCCATTGCACCTGTCTATCATACAATGTATGTACATTCAATTACTTCTCTTGTTTATCGGCCATTTGAATTGAAGGGGGTGATGGCAGTATCTAAGGGAATAAAAACACGGTCTTCAGAAAAGATAGTGCTACCCGTCGATGCAGATAGAACTATGGTTGTACTTGCCCAAGAACCAGCCCCACCACACATAACCCAGACTCTTGCAGATTGTACCCCTACCCAATTCGATAGACAACCAGCTACACCTCTTCTAACCCCAACCCCAGCAGATAGTAACCCAGTTCTAGTTGACACATCACCGTTTCCACCACAGAGCACCCAAACACGAGCAGTTAGTAAGGCAACTACAGTGCCCAAAGCACGAGCACCACCACTCCGAACCCCAACTCAATGCTTAAAGCAGAAGAAGAATTGTTCTCAGGTCAGGGTTCGTATCTATGCTTCATACTCCTTTGCAATTGCATTACTGTATTTAACTAATTTCAAATTTGAAGGGTGCAATTGAAACTTCAATGGCGCAACAGGTATGTTTTAAACCTGTTTCTTTAACTAGTTTGCTGTTGTAACTTGCTCTATGTTGATTTCAGTTTCAATTGAATAAACAATTATATTCTCATGTCATGCTGTGTGGTTTCCCACACTTATATTCTATCTGTGTTGCTTTGTCTTAAACAGATATGATTTGAACTGTCTCTATCTTGATTTGACAACATACACTAGAATGATATAGACCATACAATGACCATATTACATAGATATAT
The DNA here is from genome assembly GCF_018294505.1 of Triticum aestivum. NCBI lineage: Eukaryota > Viridiplantae > Streptophyta > Magnoliopsida > Poales > Poaceae > Triticum > Triticum aestivum. Next base: position 481,131,990 of record NC_057798.1, on the reverse strand, counting down.
GTTTGTTTCATGCTGTTATCCAATCCACCTTACTGTTGTACTGGTTTACCAAAATGAGTTTCATATACAACATGGTAAACCTATGATGTGTCTGCTTGTTTCTCTTTTAGAATGCGGTCAAAATATTGGAGAAGAGTACCCCGTTATGCAGTGGTAAAGGAAGTAATTCAGATAAGGTTCAATATAGTGAGACATCCCTATTGGTCTCCAGAAATCTGATAAAAACTATCTTAAAGACAGTGAGACAACCCCAAAGTCATGTCTTGATGTAGTGTTCGAGTTATTGGCCACTACTACTGGCACAAGCTCTTCAAACTCTCTGCCTGAATCAGTTCGGCTTCTTGAGTCTCAACTTCAAGTTGAAAGACATTGATCAGATGTGCTGTGATAGGAAGCGAAGGACTGAGGAGGTCCCTGCAGAACTCAGGTGCATACTTTCTGGTGCAACAACAAGCGCTGGAGGATTTAAGGGCCAAACAAGAGAAAGTTAATTAGCTTGCTAAGCATCTTGCCAGCAGGTTGGGTACCCAGGATATTATTTCTTGAGCTCTTCTAAAGTGGTTTCAGTTCTGGACTTGTTTTGCTGCGGTGTTTATTTGCACTGGTCGCCAACTTTGACAACCAGTGTATGTGATATGTTGCTTTGTTCCCTATATTTGCACTGGTGGCCAACTTTGATGCCCAGTGGGTGTAATATGTGTAATAGCCGTAATAGCCTACTGTTAGTTGCTTGCTTATTTATTTCCTTATTGTCTTGTTTAGTTGTTTGCTTGTAGTCACTGCGTCTTTTTCCGAGTTTTTCTAGTGGCCACAATAACCTATTTTTTATAACTAGGCCACAATAACCATGGGCAACATACGGATTGTTGTAACCATGGTCCCGCTACCTGCTGTAGTGACCATGGGCCTCCTACAGGAAATAGAATCCATGGGCCTTCGATGGGACGTATAATCAATGGGCCTTCTATGGGCAACATGATCGATTGGCCAAACATGGGTCGTACTATAAGGATCTGCAAAATGGGTCATAAACGGTCTAGAGAGGAAATCGTGTGTTTATGGTCCGACCATAACGGGTCGTTAATCGGCCAAAAAGTATAACGGGCTTAATTCTATAGATAGGCATCACGGGTCGTTAATGGGCCGTATTTGATGATGCTATGGAAACAGCCCAGCGGGTTAACGGGCTACAAATGAGCCGACTGTAACCACGGGCTGGATTTGGCCCACAAGCGAAACAAGCCAGTAACGGACCGTAAGTAACCGAGTGCTAGAAATGAGCCCAAGAATAAATGGGCCCTTAGAAGGCCGAAAGGTAACACGGGATGGAAATAGCCCAACGCAATAATGGGTCGTCAATGGGTGTAAAGAGATACACTGTTCGTTGTAGGCCAGTTTCACCACGGGCCTTTAATGGGCCCAGAGTTATGAAGGGCCTCGTGTGGGCCAAAAGACGACACGGGCCATACATGGGCTGGAAGTTACAACGGGCTGGAATCATATTGGACGGCCCAAATGATGCTACTGGGCCCAATTTGCATAGGCCATAACGGGTCGTGAGTTAGTGGGCTGTAAATGGGCTATATGCGAATAGACTGTTAATAAGCTTTCTGTGGGCCGGCCTACTACCTTTTGACCAATTCAAATGGGCCGGCCTTTTCACCTGAATGGGCCTCTGTTGGACCGAGCCACATGTCGACTTATCATAGGCGTCTCCCGTCCATTGGCTGGATGACGTCTGTCCCGAGGCTGAGTTGACACGTGGATCCTCCGGCATATCAGAATTTTACACATGGAAAATCCCCATTGGTCAGGGCTGTTAACAGGTTATCGGATCCAAACCGGAACCCGATAGCTTAACAGCGACCCATTACAGTGTATGCCACGTGTGGGTCACCCTTGACGAAAACACTTCCATGATGCGTCATTTATCGTCATGGAAGTGGACACTTCTGTGATGATAATTTTGGTATTGTCATGGAACACTTCTACGACAGCACAGGTTTGGCTATCTTGATTCTGTCATAAAATCGTCTTGAATGTACATGCATGACAGAAAATGCGACCTACTATGACAAACATGTATCATCATGGAAGTGTATTTTTTGTAGTGATTGGATTGCTCGACGAAGAGAGAAGCTTTTTCTTTCGCCAACTTGTTGTGAGACTCTTTCAGAGACTCAAGTTCTTGATTCATGTTAAGGAGTTCATCTGATAAACTCTCGTAGTCAACTATAGGGGAATCATATCGATTGGTAAGATCATCAATAGTTGAGGAAAAAACATCTTGCTCTTCAATCAACTTTTGATTCTTCTCCATCTCTTCGACCAGTAATCCTTCGGTTTTCCTGAGATTTCTCTCAAGCATTTCAAGCTCATCTTGTTGAGATTTTGCAATCTTGACAAGTTTAGCATAGGCAATGTATTTAGGAGAATATCCATTCATGGATTTTTGGTGTTTTGTTGATACCTGATCCTTAGATGGTTTTGCCATGAGACAGAAAACAAATGGTTCATCATCACTTGAAGCATCATCATCAGTATGTGACTCGACTGAATTATTAGATGATTCATAGGCAATGAAGGCATTGCTCCCTCCTATCCTTCTGTGAAATTCTTCATCATCTCAGTGTCTGTCACCTCCTCTTCAGAGTCCAGGGTCATATCAATACACGCTCTACTCAGCCCTGATATTCTCTTCATATTTGACTCGATGGTTACTCTGGCTGTCACGTCAGTGACTGGTCTTGTCGAAGAAGATGAGGAAGATTGATTTTCCTTCGGGAGCTTAGTATGACGATCCATCCGTGTGAATCCACTGCAGTGAAGATATTTCCATCTGTTGCTAGGTTTTCCTTCCCAGCAGGGACAATCTGCTATGAGATGACCGAATTGTTTGCACTTGAAGAACTTCATTTCCTTCGGAGATAACCTTCTTGATGATTTAGGTAAGTCAAATTCGTTATCATTCATGAGGTATAAATTTTGTCTTCTAAGATCACTTAGCTTTTCTATTAGCGTCTCTAGTTCTCTGGTGATGGTGTGTTGATTCTCAATATCTTCTTCTTCATGTGAACTACCATAGTTTAAGAGAATTTCTCCTTCACTTTCTGAAGAAGGTTCTTGATCTGCATTTTCTAGTTCCATCTTCTCTTCATGAATCGACAACAGCGTAATGACCTCTACATAGTGAAGTTCTTCATAGGCTGGTCTTTGCTTGATTTCTATTATGATGGAATTGAAAGTTAGATCAAGAGCGCTTAGCAACTTATTAACCACATCCCTATCGGTGATATCAGTTACTCCTTGTTGATGCGGTCTTTTGATGATGTTTGTCAATCGACTAGTGAGTTCCATAGCACTTTTGAAAGGGATCGAGAAGAGGTGTCTAGAAGGGGGGTGATTAGACACTAAGTACCAAAAGTTGCAGTTTTTAACTTCTTTAAGTTGGAGTGGAGTTTAGGCACAAGTTTAACACTCACAATACATAACAAGCAAGCATGCAAAGAGTATATGAGCAGCGGAAAGTGACGCATGCAACTTGCAAGAATGTAAAGTGAAGGGATTGGAGGATTCAAACGCAATTGGAGACACGAATGTTTTTGTCGTGGTTCCGATAGGTGGTGCTATCATACATCCACGTTGATGGAGACTTCAACCCACGAAGGGTAACGGCTGCGCGAGTCCATGGAGGGCTCCACCCAAGAAGGGTCCACGAAGAAGCAACCTTGTCTATCCCACCATGGCCGTCACCCACGAAGGACTTGCCTCACTAGCGGTAGATCTTCACAAAGTAGGCGATCTCCTTGCCCTCACAAACTCCTTGGTTCAACTCCACAATCTTGTCGGAGGCTCCCAAGTGACACCTAGCCAATCTAGGAGACACCACTCTCCAAGAAGTAACAAATGGTGCGTTGGTGATGAACTCCTTGCTCTTGTGCTTCAAATGATAGTCTCCCCAACACTCAACTCTCTCTCACAGGATTTGGATTTGGTGGAAAGAAGATTTGAGTGGAAAGCAACTTGGGGAAGGCTAGAGATCAAGATTCATATGGTAGGAATGGAATATCTTGGCCTCAACACATGAGTAGGTAGTTCTCTCTCAGAAAATGGATGCTGGAAGTGTAGGCTTGTTCTGATGGATCTCTCCATGAATGAAGAGGAGGTAGAGGGGTATATATAGCCTCCACACAAAATCTAACCGTTACACACAATTTACCAATCTCGGTGGGACCGAATCAACAAACTCGGTCAGACCGATTTAGTAAACCTAGTGACCGTTAGGAGTTTCGGTGGGACCATCATGCAACTCGGTAGGACCGATATGGTTAGGGTTAGGGAATAATGTAATCTCGGTGAGACCGATTACACAAACTCGGTGGGACTGATTTTGGTAATAAGCTAACCAGAGAGTTGGTCAGGCAAACTCGGTGAGACCAATTACACAAACTCGGTGGGACCGATTTTGGTAATAAGCTAACTAGAGAGTTTGCATTGTAATCTCGGTAGTACCGATTGCTCAAACTCGGTGAGACCGATTTTGGTAATGTACATACACAGAGAGATTACAATCCCATCTTGGTGAGACCGAGATCCCTATCGATGAGACCGATTTGCCTAGGGTTTGCGGCAGTGGCTATGACAACTAAACTCGGTGGCGCCGGACAGAAAGAATCGGCGGGGCCGAGTTTAGACTTTTGGGTTTAGGACATATGTGGATGTGAGAAGGTAGTTGAAGGCTTTGGAGCATATCACTAAGCACTTTGAGCAAGCAAGCCATTAAGCAACACCTCATCCCCTCTTGATAGTATTGGCTTTTCCTATAGACTCAATCTGATCTTGGATCACTAAAATAGAAACATGTAGAGTCTTAATCTTGGATCTTGAGCCAATCCTTTGTCCTTAGCATCTTGAAGGGGTTCCACATCCTTTAGTCCATGCCACTCCATTGTTGAACTTGTCTGAAATATACTAGGTAAAAGTGTTATTCCAACAAGAGATATGTTGACATTAATTACCAAAACCACCCAGGGAGCACTTGTGATTTCAATCTCCCCCTTTTTGGTAATTGATGACAACATACATCAAAGCTTTAGATAAAGATATAAAGAATAGCAAGTAAAGCTTTGGAAAGACATGTAACAAGCATAGGCTCCCCCTACATGTATGCAATCATGTGAATATGGAATATAGAAGCATGTGAATGCATGAACATGAAAGAGTAAGCAATGTGTTACATTTATCTTGGCCATATGCATCAGAGCAAAAGATAGCAACAGATGTGTATGTGGGAAGTGTACCTTCATGCTCATGAGTCCTTCTTGCAAACAATATGTACATTAGCAAGAATTCCTCATACACATGACTGTGATGCATATACTTACCTTGTGGTCTTGAGTTGGCTTAGGATGGAATGGACCTGCGTAAACAAGGTTAGATAACACAGATACACCTACTGGCCAGAGCAAACAAAAGAAACCACAAGAATACCAAGACTGGGATGACATGTAGAGAGTGAGTACTGAGTACCACATTTGATGTAGACATGTCCCCAAAGGTAAAGATGTGCAATGAATTTAAATGATTTATTTCCCTTAGATGTCTTGCTCCCCCTGAATCTAGCATGGGATACAGGGAGAAGATAGGGAACAGAAGATCAGAGCAAAATGTAAAATCAGAGCTACTGCAAAAAGGCACATATGAACATGTCTTTCTTTCCCCTCAAGAAGACATGTGGCATCTCTCCTCTTGAACACCAAGCATCTGGGATCCTTGAGGATTACTCTCTTCTTGAGTATTCTCTCCCCCTGAAGATCTCTCTCTCCCCCTATGGAGGTGATACTCTCTCTCTCCCTTTGGAAGTGATAAGCTTTGATGTGATCTCTCTCTCCCCCTTTGACATCAATTTCCAAGAAGGGCCTTCTGGAATTTGTCGTGAATGGGTTTGGTCCTTGAGTCACAATACAAAGCACTTGATAAAAATGTGATGCTTGTAGAGGACAAGATTCATTGAGTGGAGCTGGATCAAAAGTAAAACAGGAACAAGTGGCAAAATGTTTTTTTCTGTAGTGAAGTCGGTGGCACCGAGTGGTATGTTTCGGTTGCACCGAAAGGATTCGGTTGGACCGAAAGCAACAAACCGGTGAGATCGAGTTCATCGCAGAGAAAACACTTGTCACCTCAGCTCACTAGACAAGTAAGATCTCACAAGGATTTGCAAGGAATTAACAGAAAGATTTGCAATGAATTGGATGCAGGGAATGCAGAACAAATTGAAAAGAAAAAATCTAGATGAAGTTTTTCTTTGAAAGGGGAAACAAACAAGCATGAGACAAATGCAAGAGCACAGAAAAGAACACAAGTAAACTTCATCTAGAGATCGTCGGCGGCAAGGTCACCTATGTTAGAGTATATTGACTTAGGAGTCAAGTGAGATCACTTGATCATAGGTCATACTCATCATTTAAGCTCAAAATGGGGTTACCATTTATCGTTTAAGCATCTTGATGTATTCACATCTTGTCGAGTTGCTTTGACTCATGACTTGGAGTAAAGCTTCTCTAAGATGTAATGACATACCTTGGGTGGTGATGTTGATCATGTAGTTGGACTTGTGTGGGTTGCTCAAGGTCGATGTAGCTCATCAAGAGTTGGGAGCACCACTTGGAATTTGAGTTCATATACCTACATGGGTTAGTTTTTGCAAGGAAGAGCACTTGTGTATCCAAAATTACAATCATGAATCTTAACATAGAATTTGTCAAAGGATATGTTTGAATGTTTCCAAGCTTCCTTGTCTTCAACCACCACTTGTGTAGAGACTTGGTAATGTAGAGATTGCTCAAGATATGAGTAGGTTACAATCTCATGGAATTCAATTCAACCAAGTACCTACATGGGTTAGATAACATGCAAGGTGCAAATATATCCAAGACATAAGATTATCATCATAAGAGAAATATCAAGGATTAGTCATAAGCTCATGTCTTGCATGTATCCAATGGAGTTTCTACTCCAAGTTTGAAGCATCAATGATGTTCAATTCACCTCTTAACCTGCAAAACACTTTCTTAGTGAATATATCCGCTAATTGCTTTTCGGTGCGAACAAGCTTAAGTTTAATGTCATCCTTAGCAACATGATCTCGAATGAAATGATGACGAACTTCAATATGCTTAGTTCGAGAGTGTTGCACGGGATTGTGAGCAATCTTGATAGAACTTTCATTGTCACAAAGTAATGGAACATGTTTCACATATATCCCATAGTCTTTAAGAGTTTGGGTCATCCAAAGTAATTGAGCACAACATGAACCAGTGGCAATGTATTCCGCTTCGGCGGTGGATAAGGATACCGAGTTTTGTTTCTTGGAAGACCAAGATACAAGAGATCTACCAAGAAATTGACAAGTACCTGAAGTGCACTTTCTATCAACCTTGTCACCGGCATAGTCCGAGTCGGAGTAGCCAACAAGATCGAAAGAGGCCCTCTTAGGATACCAAATGCCAAAATTTGGTGTATGGATTAAGTATCTCACTATCCTTTTCACGGCCTTAAGGTGACATTCTTTAGGAGCAGCTTGATATCGTGCACACATGCACACACTTAGCATGATATCGGTACGTGAAGCACATAGATATAACAATGAACCAATCATAGAGCGATAAACCTTTTGATCAACCGGTTTACCATCTTTGGTCAAGTCAAGATGTCCACTAGTAGGCATGGGTGTGGTCATACCTTTGCATTCTTGCATATTGAACTTCTTGAATAAGTCCTTGGTGTACTTCGTTTGAGAGACAAAGGTACCTTCCTTAGTTTGCTTGATTTGCAAACCAAGAAAGAATTTGAGTTCACTCATCATAGACATCTCAAACTTCTCCGACATTAGCTTCCCAAACTTTTCACTAAAATGAGGGTTAGTAGAACCAAATATAATATCATCAACATAGATTTGGCACACAAATAGTTCTCCATTGACCCTTTTAGTAAAAAGAGTGGAATCTATTTTTCCAATTTCAAAGCCTTTTTTAATAAGGAACTTGGTCAAGCATTTATACCACGCTCTAGGAGCTTGTTTAAGACCATAAAGAGCTTTGTGAAGTTTGTAAACATGATTTGGTTTCTTAGGATTGACAAAGCCGGGAGGTTGCTTAACATAAACTTCCTCCTCTATTTCACCATTTAGAAAAGCACTTTTAATGTCCATTTGGTACAAGGTGATATCATGGTGATTAGCATAGGCAAGTAAGATGCGAATAGACTCAAGTCTAGCAACGGGAGCATAAGTCTCACCATAGTCCATACCTTCGACTTGTGTGTAGCCTTGGGCGACGAGAAGTGCTTTGTTGCGAACTACTTGTCCATCTTCATCTTGCTTGTTGCGAAACACCCATTTGGTACCGATGATGTTGTGGTTGTTGTCGGGCTTCTCAACCAATGTCCAAACTTGGTTTCTCTCAAAGTTGTGTAGCTCTTCATGCATGGCATTTATCCAATCCAGATCTTCCAAAGCTTCTTCAACCTTCATAGGTTCAATGCTAAAGATGAATGAATAGTTTTCAAAAAGTTATCTAAACGAGTTTTAGAGCGAGTGGTTCTCCCGGTTTGGATATCGTTGTAGATTTGCTCGACGGGATGGTCTTTAGCAATTCTTGCTCGAACTCGTGAAAGCTTTTGCTTGGGTCTTGGTTGAACATCTTCTTCATCTTGTTCTTCTTCTTGGCCTTCTTCATTGTTGGTGTTGTCGTTCTCTTGTCGTGGTGGAGAAGGAGGTTGTTGACATTCATCTTGATGCACTTCCTCGTTTTCTTCATCTTGGTGTGTCCCACTTGTGGATGCTTCCGTATCAACTCTTGGTTCACCTTGTCGTGAGGTAGAATCTTCCACTTGGATGGACGAGGTACTCTCCTTCACCTCCATTGGACGAATCTTGCCAATAGACAAGTCTTGGATTGCTTCCGAGGGATCTTTGTCTCCTACATCAATTGGCAATTGCTCTACTTGCGAGCCGTTAGATTCATCAAACTTCACATCTACCATTTCTTCAACCTTTCGGGTGAAATTGTTGTAGACACGGTATGTGTGAGAGTTTGAGCCATAACCAAGTAGGAAACCTTCATGAGACTTAGGAGCAAATTTAGAACGACGATGCTTATCAAGAATGTAGCACTTTGAACCGAATACTCGAAAGTATCCAACTTGGGGTTTGTTACCTGTGAGGAGCTCGTATGCCGTCTTGTCGAGTAGCTTGTGAAGATACAAGCGATTTGTTGCATGACAAGCTATCTCAACCGCTTCCGCCCAAAAGTGCTTTGGCGTCTTGTACTCATCAAGCATCGTTCTCGCCATTTCGATGAGCGTCCGGTTCTTCCTCTCAACAACTCCATTTTGTTGAGGTGTGTACGTAGCCGAGAACTCGTGTGAAATCCCTTCTTCGTAAAGAAAGGTGTCCACATTTGCGTTCTTGAACTCCATTCCATTGTCACTGCGAACCTTCTTGATCTTCACTTCAAATTGATTTTCGGCCTTCCTAGCTAAGTTTTTGAAGATCTTTTCGACCTGTGATTTATCGTTGAGAAAGAACACCCACGTAAATCTTGAAAAATCATCAACTATAATTGACCAAAAGAATTTCCACCGAGACTCTTGTAAGCATTGGGACCAAAAAGATCCATGTGAAATAGCTCGAGTGGCCTCCTTGTGGTCATGATGTTCTTCACGGGATGCCTTCCTCCAACCTGTTTACCTGCTTGACAAGCGCTGCAAAGTCTATCCTTATCAAATATGACATCGTTAACACCAAGGATATGATTTTCTTTAATAAGCTTGTCAAGGTTCCGCATACCAACATGACCTAATCGTCTATGCCATAACCAATCTTTAGAAGATTTAGCAATAAAGCAAGTTCTAGGTTGAGCCTTTTTAGTGAAATCAACAATGTAAAGATCACCTCTACGAACACCGGTAAAGACCATTTTATGATTATCTCTACGAAACACTTGGCAATCTACTTCAGTAAATAGGACATTGAAACCGAAATCAGCAAGTCTAGATACTGAAAGTAAGTTGCAGCCAAGAGATTCAACGAGCATAACATTTTGAATGCAGCTATCATGTGAGATGGCCACCTTACCGAGGCCAACCACCTTACCCTTTGAGTTGTCACCGAAAGTGACATACTTTCGAGGACCATCATTTTCAGCAAGCTCACGAAACATGTCTTTATCTCCGGTCATGTGATCGGTACATCCACTGTCAAGAACCCATTCCTTTCCTCCTGCCATATATCCCCGAAGATTTGCCATAAGACCAAAATGTCTCATTGCATCATCAAGATCGAAGTCACTATCATCATCCTCATCATCGTATCCATGTTCAACATCGTCATGTGGTGGATCAAATCCTAGAGAGGGTAATTCGTTAGAGTGACTTTGACAATGATCTTGCTTATGAATTTTTATAGCTTTGGAAATAATATCACCAATAATTCCAACATCTCCTTTGGCACGCATAAGATTTGTAAGCTCAAATAGACGATCACCAACCATAGGATCACTAGTATTCATCTTACTCAAGGCAATAGACTTATGGGGAATTTCATCTAGATTTTTCAAGGAATAATTTGGAAAGCGTTCCTCAAGAAATTTCCATATAGTGTAGGCACACTCAAGAGTAGGCAAGTTTCTAATCAAGTTTCTAGGCAAGCCTCTAGTGATAAGATTAACAGTTCTAAGATTCCTAATCATGTCAATTGACTCATCAAGGGTAGGATGCATTGGATCAACATGAGGTGCGCAAGGGCTAGCAATGTACTTGTTCAAATGATATTGATTGAAAATCACAAGCATCTCATTTTTCCACTCATGAAAATACTCTCCATCAAGTATAGGCACTCTATGTCTAAGACTCCCAATAGTAGACTCATCCATCTTCCTCCAATGGTGTTTAAACCAAAGCAATGCAGACCAAAGCTCTGATACCAATTGAAAGGGATCGAGAAGAGGTGTCTAGAGGGGGGGTATTAGACACGAAGTACCAAAAGTTGCAGTTTTTAACTTCTTTAAGTTGGAGTGGAGTTTAGGCACAAGTTTAACACTCACAATACATAACAAGCAAGCATGCAAAGAGTATATGAGCAGCGGAAAGTAAAGCATGCAACTTGCAAGAATGTAAAGGGAAGGGATTGGAGGATTCAAACGCAATTGGAGACACGGATGTTTTTGTCGTGGTTCCGATAGGTGGTGCTATCGTACATCCATGTTGATGGAGACTTCAACCAATGAAGGGTAACGGCTGCGCGAGTCCACAGAGGGCTCCACCCAAGAAGGGTCCACGAAGAAGCAACCTTGTCTATCCCACCATGGCCATCGCCCACGAAGGACTTGCCTCACTAGCGGTAGATCTTCACGAAGTAGGCGATCTCCTTGCCCTTACAAACTCCTTGGTTCAACTCCACAATCTTATCGGAGGCTCCCAAGTGACACCTAGCCAATCTAGGAGACACCACTCTCCAAGAAGTAGCAAATGGTGCGTTGATAATGAACTCCTTGCTCTTGTGCTTCAAATGATAGTCTCCCCAACACTCAACTCTCTCTCACAGGATTTGGATTTGGTGGAAAGAAGATTTGAGTGGAAAGCAACTTGGGGAAGGCTAGAGATCAAGATTCATATGGTAGGAATGGAATATCTTGGCCTCAACACATGAGTAGGTAGTTCTCTCTCAGAAAATGGATGCTGGAAGTGTAGGCTTGTTCTGATGGCTCTCTCCATGAATGAAGAAGAGCTGGAGGGGTATATATAGCCTCCACACAAAATCTAATGGTTACACACAATTTACCAATCTCGGTGGGACCGAATCAATAAACTCGGTCAGACTGATTTAGTAAACCTAGTGACCGTTAGGATTTTCGCTGGGACCGACATGCAACTCGGTAGGACCAATATGGTTAGGGTTAGGGCATAATGTAATCACGGTGAGACCGATTACACAAACTCGGTGGGACCGATTTTGGTAATAAGCTAACCAGAGAGTTGGTCAGGCAAACTCGGTGAGACCGATTACACAAACTCGATGGGACCGATTTTGGTAATAAGCTAACAGAGAGTTTGCATTGTAATCTCGGTAGTATCGATTGCTCAAACTCGGTGAGACCAATTTTGGTAATGGACATACACAAAGAGATTACAATCCCATCTCGGTGAGACCGAGATCCCTATCAGTGAGACCGATTTGCCTAGGGTTTGTGGCAGTGGCTATGACAACTAAACTCGGTGGCGCCGGATAGAAAGAATTGGTGGGGCCGAGTTTAGACTTTTGGGTTTAGGACATATGTGGATGTGAGAAGGTAGTTGAAGGCTTTGGAGCATATCCCTAGCAAGCAAGGCATTAAGCAACACCTCATCGCCTCTTGATAGTATTGGCTTTTCCTATAGACTCAATGTGATCTTGGATCACTAAAATAGAAACTTGTAGAGTCTTAATCTTGGAGCTTGAGCCAATCATTTGTCCTTAGCATCTTGAAGGGTTTCCACATCCTTTAGTCCATGCCACTCCATTGTTGAACTTGTCTAAAATATACTAGGTAAAAGTGTTAGTCCAACAAGAGATATGTTGACATTAATTACCAAAAGCACCCAGGGAGCACTTGTGATTTCAACTTTCCCTACGAAGACTTCTGAAGCTAGCAGACATGGCACAAAGCATTGTGTGTGAGGGTCTGTTCTGGTAATGAATTCTTCATGGGCACTTTTGATGGCATCCCAGAGTTGCTTAGCAGTGTCAAGCACTCATAAGCGGAAGAAAATGTCCTTTGAGATGCTTGCATAGATAATGTCTTTCGCTTGTGCATCCAATTGCAGATTAAATTTGTCATCGGAATTGGGATCATCCGGTTGCTGAATGGTGTATCCATTTTCCACAATATGCCATAGATCAAAGTTCATAGCTTGAATTCTGATTCTCATTCTTTCTTTCCACTAGATATAGTCATTCAATCGAAGGTAGGAAATCTTTCAGAGTGCGAGGATCTACCTGCATACGACATACTCAAAACTCCAAGGACGTTAGACATTTAATAAACAAAGATAGGGAGTACCTGTTCTGATACAAATTGTTAGGACTGAGAGTATATCTACCAGAGGGGGTGATAACCCATGAGTATAGGGGATCAATTATAGCCTCTTTAGATAAGTAAGAGTATCGAACCCAACGAGGAGCCAAAGGTAGAACAAATATTCCCTAAAGTTCTATTGACCACCGATACAACTCTAAGCACACTTAACGTTCGCTTTACCTAGAACAAGTATGAAACTAGAAGTACTTTGTAGGTGTGATAGGATAGGTTTGCAAGAATATAAAGAGCACATAAATAAAAACTAGGGGCTGTTTAGGTAAAGAAGCAATAAAGTTAGTATAGCGAGTGTGGAAAAGTGGTGGTAGGAGTTGTGAAATTGTCCCTAAGCAATTGACTACTTTACTATACCGATAGCAAGTATGTGGGAGAGGCCACTGCCATCATGTCATCCCTGACTTGGAATTCTATGCACTTATGATTGGAACTATTAGCAAGCATCCGCAACTAGTAATGTTCATTAAGGTAAAACCCAACCATAGCATTAAGATATATTGGCCCCCCTTCAATCCCGTATGCATCAATTTCTATGCTAGGTTGAAGCTTCTGTCACTCTTGCCCTCCAATACATAGTCCTATCAACATACAACTAACCCTATGGTGTGATCCACGCGTGCGCTCATATGATGGGCACCAAAGGACAACAACATAACCACAAGCAAATTAAACCAATCATAGCAATTCACCAATTACCGATAGGACAACGAAAATCTACTCAGACATCATAGGATGGCAACACATCATTGGATAATAATATGAAGCAGAAAGCACCATGTTCAAGTAGAGGGTACAGCGGTTGCGGGAGAGTGTACCATTGTAGATAGATGGGGGAAGGTGATGGAGATGTTGGTGAAGATGACGGAGGTGTTGGTGTAGATCGCGGTGATGATGATGACCCCGGAAGCGTTCCGGCGCCATTGGAAGCGAGGGGGAGAGATCCCCCCTTCTTCTTCTTCTTCTTACTTGACCTTCTCCCTAGATGGTAGAAGGGTTTCCCCTCTGGTCCTTGGCTTCGCCCCTCCGAGATTGGATCTGTCTCTCTGTCTCTCTCTGTTTCTGCATTCCTTATTCTGCCCTTTCACCGTTTCTTATATTCCTAGAGATCCGTAACTCTGATTGGATTGAAACTTTCAACATGATTTTTTCCAGATATTAGCTTTCTTGCGGTGAAAGAAGAGCAACAACTGCCTTACGAGGTGTCCACGAGGGTCAAGGGCGCACCCCCTACCTCATGGGCCCCTCGAACATCGTCTCGCGTTTATTCCACTTCCCAAAATTCATAAATATTCCAAAAATAATCTGCGTCAGTTTTTATCCCATTTGGACTCCGTTTGATATGGATTTTCTGCGAAACAAAAAACATGCAAAAAACAGGAACTGGCACTGGGCACTCGATCAATATGTTAGTCCCAAAAATAGTATAAAAAGTTGCCAAAAGTATATGAAAGTTGTATAATATTGGCATGGAACAATAAAAAATTATAGATACGACGGAGACGTATCAGCATCCCCAAGCTTAATTCCTGCTCGTCCTTGAGTAGATAAATGATAAAAAAGATAATTTTTAATGTGGAATGCTACCTAGCATAATCTTGATCATATAATCTAATCATGGCATGAATATTAAGACACGAGTGATTCAAAGCAATAGTCTATCATTTGACATAAAAGAATTTAATACTCGGGCATCCCAACAAAAAATTATGTCTTTCAGAATATCAATGCTAAAGAACGTTACCCCTACAAAATCATATAGTCTTTTATGCTCCCTTTTCTTAACACAAGGTACCCCTCATGCCCATCCCGGTTTCAGCCAAGCTATTGGTTCATACTTTTTAACGCGCTTCAGCTTTTTCAACACTCATGCAATACATGAGAGCAAGCCATGGATATAGCACTACAGGTGGAATAGGATATGATGGTGGAGGTTGTGTGGAGAAGACAAAAAGGGAGAAAGTCTCACATCGACGCGGCTAATCAACGGGCTGTGGAGATGCCCATCAATTGATGCCAATCCGAGGAGTAGGGATTGCCATGCAACGGATGCACTAGAGCTACAAGTGTATGAAAGCTCAAACTGAAACTAAGTGGGTGTGCATCCAACTTGCTTGCTCATGAAGACCTCGGGCATTTGAGGAAGCCCATCATCAGAATATACAAGCCAAGTTCTATAATGAAAATTCCCACTAGTATATGAAAGTGATAACTCAAGAGACTCTCTATATGAAGAACATGGTGCTATTTTTAAGCACAAGTGTGGTAAAAGGATAGTAACATTGCCCCTTCTCTCTTTTTCTCTCATTTTTTTTATTTTCTCTCTTTTTTTGGTGGGCTTCTTTGGCCTCTCTTTTTTATTTGGGATTTTTTGGCCTCTTTTATTTTTCATAAAGTCAGGAGACTCATCCCAACTGGTGAGGGAATCATAGCTTCCATCATCCTTTCCTCACATGGTACAATGCTCTAATAATGATGATCATCACACTTTTATTTACTTACAACTCAATATTACAACTCGATACTAGAACAAAATATGACTCTATATGAATGCCTCTGGCAGTGTACCAGGATGTACAATGATCTAGCATAGTAATCAAAAAACGGACAAGCCATGAAAACATCATGTTAGCTGTCTTACGATCATGCAAAGCAATATGACAATGAATGCTCAAGTCATGTATATGATGATGATGGAAGTTGCATGGCAATATATCTCAGAATGGCTATGGAAATACCATGATAGGTAGGTATGGTGGCTGTTTTCAGGAAGATATAAGGAGGCTTATGTGTGACAGAGTGTATCGTATCACGGGGTTTGGATGCACCGGCGAAGTTTGCACCAACTATCGAGGTGAGAAAGGGTAATGCACGGTACCGTAGAGGCTAGCAAATTGTAAAAAGGTAAGAGTGTGTATAATCCATGGACTCACATTAGTTATAAAGAACTCATATACTTATTGCAAAAGTTTATTAGCCCTCGAAGCGAAGTACTACTACGCATGCTCCTAGGGGGGAGGTTAGTAGGAGTTAACCATCGCGCGCCCCGACCTTCACGCAAAGATAAACAATCAAAATACAATGCACGCCAATTTGGTTACATAGTTAGGAGACCATACATGCATGCTTCGGGAATCACAAACCTTAACACCAATATTCTTACTAAACACAACCATTTACTAGAACCTCCCACATATTATCATCTCTATATCGCAAAACTATTGCAAGGAATCAAACATATCATATTCAGTGATCTACAAGTTTTATGTAGGATTTTATGACTAACCATGTGAATGACCAATTCATGTCATCTCTCTAAATAGATATAAGTGAAGCAAGAGAGTTTAATTCTTTCTACAAAATATATGCTCACGCTCTAACAAATATAAGTGAAGCAAAAGAGCATTCTACAAATGGCGGTTTTCTATGTGAAGAGAAACAGGCAATCCAAACTTCAAATGATATAAGTGAAACACATGAAGCATTATATAAATCCATACTCAAAAGATATAAGTGAAGTGCAATGAGAATTCTGTAAATCAACCAAGGACTATCTCATACCAACAGGGTGCATAAAAGAAAAGTGAAAACTAAATGCAAAAGACGCTCCAAGATTTGCACATATTGCAAGAACGAAACGAATCCAAAATCATACCTATACTTGTTGAAGAACGATGGGATGCCTTCCGGGGCATCCCCAAGCTTAGACCCTTGAGTATCCTTGAATATTTACTTGGGGTGACTTGGGAATCGCCAAGCTTGAGCTCTTGCCTCTCCTCCTTCTCCTCACATCGAGACCTCCTCGATCTTCGAACACTTCATCCACACAAAACTCAACAAAAAGCTCAATAAGATCTGTTAGTATAATAAAGCAAATCACTACTCTAAGTACTATTGAAAACCAATTCATATTTTGTTTTTTCATTGTAGCTACTGTAATATAACTTTTCCATGGCTTAATCCACTGATAGGAATTGATAGTTTCATCAAAACAAGCAAACTATGCATCAAAAACAAAATCTGTCTTAAATGGGACAGTCAGTAGTAATCTGAACATTAACCATACTTCCGGTACTCCAAAACTTCTGCCAAAATTAGGAAAAATAAACAATTTGTACGGAAAGACATTGCAAAAAGTTTCAGAATCGTTTGACGTTCCAGTAAAAAATGTAAAATCGCGCATTACAGCCAAAGTGTCTGTCCTGCACCGCACAAACCAACAAGCATTGTAAACATCCTAAAGGCAAACCTTGGCACATTATTTTTATAATATAATAGAATTGTACAAGGGGATAATTATTTTTGAGGAAAAGTTTCTGTAATTAAGATTCACAAAGTTTCCGTGAGCATGAATAAAGTTCAAGGAGCTCCCCCACTTCAACAATGCTTGTCTTTCTCACTTTCACTTTCCTTTTTGAAAAGTTTTGGGTTCCCCTCTTTATTTTTTTGTTTTTAGACTATATAAAAGCACTCAACATAAATAAATGACTCTCTAAAACTTCCGGGTTGTCTCCCTAGCAGTGCTTTCTTTAAAGCCATTAAGCTAGGCATGTAGTGCTCAAGTAATAGATCCACCCGGGTCCCAAGGTATATCAAAGCCAATTTTAATTAACAACGATTTGTGATTTAGTAGTGAGCACAAAGTAACATATATCATGCAACAACAAAGTCTAACTCTCTTCATATGCATTGGCATGTCATAAAAGAACAATTCATGCACACCAAGTAAAGGCCAATGCATAGTATAAACAGTTTCTTGCAATTTCATCGTGTTGGAAACATAGAGATGTGGAGATATAGTTCCTCTCTCATAATAATTGCAAGTAGCAGCAGCAAGCACGTGCATATTATATCTATCAAAATCATCATGTGTAGTCGTAAAAGGCAACCCAACAATATAATCCTTAATAAGTGCAAACTTCTCCGATATAGTGTAGTTGGGAGAATTCAAAAAGATAATAAGACTATCATGTGTGGGTGCAATAGCAACAATTTCATGTTTAACATAAGGAACTATAGCAAGTTCATCTCCATAAGCATCATTCATATTGGCATCATGTCCACAAGCATAGCAAGCATCATGAAAAAGGGATATTTCAAAAGAATCAACGGGATCATAACAATCATCATAGCATTCATCCTTCGGTAAGCACGAAGGGAAATTAAACAATGTATAAGTTGAAGAGTTACTCTCATTAGAAGGTGGGCACGTGTAGCTAATCTGCTCTTCCTCCTTTTGTTCTTCTCTCTCCTCATCATCTTTTTCATCCAATGAGCTCACAGTTTCATCAATTTCTTCTTCCATAGACTCCTGCAAAATATTAGTCTCTTCTTGGATAGCGGAGGAGTCCTCAATATATGGTTTAACATAATGATTAGAAGCATAATTATCATAGCAATATTTAAGTATGGCAAAAAAATTAGATTTGTAAAGAGTAGCATCACACTTTCCAATCAAAGAAGAAATTTCATAAGCACCCTTAAAAGCAACAAATTCTTCAATTTGTTGAACATCATAGTAATTATAAACACCCTTAGAATATGAAGTATGATTCCATTATCACTAAACTCACATTGGTAGGGAAGGTGTTTCTTAGGGTCTTCAGAACAACAAGTAAAATCATGTATTTCACATAAATTCCAAGCATGGCATTGTAAATGATGAATTTGATCCAGTAAAAGTTTCCCTTTTTCAGATATGCGGTGTCGCACATAACAAGAATGCTCATCTAAAGATTTTCCCTCAACTAATCTAGTTGGGGTTTCAGCACGAGCACATAGGGATCAAGATGATCCAAGTAAAAAGCTTCAGTAGTGTGATAGATTTTGAGTGGTTCTTCAACCATTGGTGTAGTAGGTACAACTATTTTTTGGTATTTTGCGTTTCCTACCCATAACTAAAGATAGAAAACAACTAAGAACAGCAAATAAAAATTACCTAGTGATAAAGCAAACAAGCACACACGAGAATATTCACCCCAGGCTATGACTCCCCGGTAATGGCGCCAGAAAAAGGTCTTGATAACCCACAAGTATAGGGGATCAATTGTAGCATCTTTCGATAAGTAAGAGTGTCAAACCCAACGAGGAGCTAAAGGTAGAACAAATATTCCCTCAAGTTCTATCGACCACCGATACAACTCTACGCACACTTAACATTCGCTTTACCTAGAACAAGTATGAAACTAGAAGTACTTTGTAGGTGTGATAGGATAGGTTTGCAAGAATATAAAGAGCACATAAATAAAAACTAGGGGATGTTTAGGTAAATAAGCAATAAAGTTAGCATAGCGAGTGTGGAAAAGTGGTGGTAGGAGTTGTGAAATTGTCCCCAAGCAATTGACTACTTTACTAGACCGATAGCAAGTTTTATGTGGGAGAGGCCACTGCTAGCATGCCATCCCTGACTTGGAACTTTATGCACTTATGATTGGAACTATTAGCAAGCTTCCGCAACTACTAACGTCCATTAAGGTAAAACCCAACCATAGCATTAAGATATATTGGTCCCCCTTCAATCCCGTATGCATCAATTTCTATGCTAGGTTGAAGCTTCTGTCACTCTTGCCCTCCAATACATAGTCCTATCAACATACAACTAACCCTATGGTGTGATCCACGCGCACGCTCATATGATGGGCACCAAAGGACAGCAAAATAACCACAAGCAAATTAAACCAATCATAGCAATTCACCAATTACCGATAGGACAACGAAAATCTACTCAGACATCATAGGATGGCAACACATCATTAGATAATAATATAAAGCATAAAGCACCATGTTCAAGTAGAGGGTACAGCAGGTTGCGGAAGAGTGGACTGCTGTAGATAGATGGGGGAAGGTGATGGAGATGTCGGTGAAGATGATGGAGGTGTTGGTGTAGATCGCGGTGATGATGATGGCCCCGGCGGCGTTCCGGTGCCACCGAAAGCAAGGGGGAGAGAGCCCCCTTCTTCTTCTTCTTCCTTGACCTTCTCCCTAGATGGGAGAAGGGTTTCCCCTCTGGTCCTTGGCTTCGCCCCTCCGAGATTGGATATGTCTCTCTGTCTCTCTCTGTTTTTGCATTCCTGATTCTGCCCTTTCACCGTTTCTTATATTCCCGGAGATAACTCTGATTGGATTGAAACTTTCAACACGATTTTTTTCCGGATATTAGCTTTCTTGCGGCGAAAGAAGGGCAACAACCACCTTACAGGGTGTCCACGAGTGGCAGGGGCGCTGAGGGAGTCCTGGATTAGGGGGTGTCCGGATAGCCGAACTATCACCGTCGGCCGGACTCCTAGACTATGAAGATACAAGATTGAAGACTTCGTCCCGTGTCCGTATGGGACTTTCCTTGGCGTGGAAGGCAAGCTTGGCGATACGGATATGTAGATCTCCTACCATTGTAACCGACTCTGTGTAACCCTAACCCTCTCCGGTGTCTATATAAACCGGAAGGTTTTAGTCCGTAGGACGAACAACAATCATACCATAGGCTAGCTTCTAGGGTTTAGCCTCCTTTTTTCGTGGTAGATCTACTCTTGTACTACCCATATCATCAATATTAATCAAGCAGGAGTAGGGTTTTACCTCCATCGAGAGGGCCCGAACCTGGGTAAAAACATCGTGTCCCTTGTCTCCTGTTACCATCCGCCTAGACGCACAGTTCGGGACCCCCTACCCGAGATCCGCCGGTTTTGACACCGACATTGGTGCTTTCATTGAGAGTTCCTCTGTGTCGTCACCTTTAGGCCCGATGGCTCCTTCGATCATCAACAACGACGCGGTCCAGGGTGAGACTTTTCTCCCCGGACAGATCTTCGTATTCAGCGGCTTTGCACTGCGGGCCAATTCACTTGGCCATCTGGAGCAGATCGAAAGCTACGCCCCTGGCCATCAGGTCAGATTTGGGAGTTTGAACTACACGGCTGACATCCGCGGAGACTTGATCTTCGACGGATTCGAGCCATAGCCAAGCGCGCCGCACTGTCTCGATGGGTATGATCTAGCTCTGCCGCCGAACAGTACCCTGGAGGCCGCACCAGCATCCGCTTCGGCCCTTAGCTCGGAGCCGACTTTGCCGATCGAGGACGAGTGGCTGGACACTGCCTCGGGGGCTACGATCTCTACGGTGATTGAGCCAAACACCATCCCTGTCCTTTGCAAAGCCCGTGACTCCGAGGTGCCGGACTCCTCTCCGGACTCCGAACCTCCCGCACCCCTGCCAATCAAATCCGATTGGGCGCCGGTTATGGACTTCACTGCCGCGGAAATCTTTCAGCACTCGCCCTTTGGCGACATCCTGAATTTACTACAGTCTCTCTCTTTATTAGGAGAGCCCTGGCCGGACTATGGCCAGGAAGGTTGGGATGCGGACGACGAAGAAATTCAACGCCCACCCACCACCCACTTTGTAGCCACTGTCGATGATTTAACCGACATGCTCGACTTCGAGTCCGAAGACATCGACGGTATGGACGACGATGCTGGAGACATCCAAGAACCAGCGCCTACAGGGCACTGGAAGGCCACCTCGTCATATGACATATACATGGTGGACACCCCAAAAGACGGGAATGGCAATGGAACAGCGGAGGATGACCCCTCCAAGAAACAGCCCAAGCGCCAGCGTTAGCGGCGCCGCTCTAAATCCCGCCACAACAAAAACGGTGATTCCGGCACAGGAGATAATAACACCCTGGACAGTGCCGAAGACAACCCCTCCAGCAGGATTCAGCACAGGAGGAGGGAGAAGCCATCCCTCATGATAGAGCGGCAGACAGAGAGGTAGAGGACGATAATTATATGCCTCCCTCCAAAGACGAAGCAAGCCTCGACGACGACGAATTCGTCGTGCCCGAGGATCCCGTCGAACAAGATCGTTTCAAACGCCGGCTTATGGCCATGGCAAGCAGCCTCAAGAAAAAGCAGCAGCAGCTTAGAGCTGACCAAGACTTGCTAGCTGACAGATGGACCGAAGTCCTCGTAGCCGAAGAGTATAAACTCGATCGCCCCTCCAAGAGCTACCCAAAACGCAGGCTGCTACCCCAATTAGAAGAGGAAGCACCCAAACCTACATCACCAGCGCATGACGCGGCCGACCGGCCACCTTGTGGCCGCGACAGAGAGGCCTCTAGGCCCTCCACTAAAACCGCACCCCGGCGTCGCTCGAAAAGTACAAAGCCGCGGGGAAATGCGCCAGACTTGCGAGACATATTGGAGGACAAGGCAAGGCAAATAAGATCGATCTACGGATCACGTGGGTGCCCCACGACACGTGATGACAACCGTCACGCCGGATACAGCAATTCCGGCCGGGCCGAACACAGTAGACAAAGCTCATTTGAGCTACATCGTGATATAGCCCAATATAGAGGCGCCGCACACCCACTATGCTTCACAGACGAAGTAATGGATCATCAAATCCCCGAGGGTTTCAAACCCGTAAACATTGAATCATACGACAGCACAACAGATCCTGCGGTTTGGATCAAGGACTATCTCCTTCACATCCACATGGCCCGCGGTGATGATCTACACGCCATCAAATACCTCCCACTCAAGCTTAAAGGACCAGCTCGGCATTAGCTCAACAGCTTGCCAGCAGAATCAATTGGTTGTTGGGAAGACCTGGAAGCCGCATTCCTTGATAACTTCCAGGGCACATATGTGCGACCACCAGACGCTGATGACCTAAGCCACATAATTCAGCAGCCAGATGAATCGGCCAGACAATTCTGGACACGGTTCTTAACCAAGAAAAATCAAATCGTTGACTGTCCGGATGCAGAGGCCCTTGCAGCCTTCAAACATAACATCCGCGACGAGTGGCTTGCCCGGCACCTAGGACAGGAAAAGCCGAAATCCATGGCAGCCCTCACATCACTCATGACCCGCTTCTGCATGGGAGAGGACAGCTGGATAGCTCGCAGTAACAACCTGACCAAAAACCCTGGTAGTTCGGATACCAAGGACAGTAATGGCAGGTCACGTCGCAACAAGCACAAGCGCCGCATTAACGGCGATAATACTGAAGATACGGCAGTCAATGCCGGATTCAGAGGCTCTAAACCCGGTCAGCGGAAAAAGGCGTTCAAAAGAAATACTCAGGGCCCGTCCAATTTGGACCGCATACTCGATCGCTTGTGCCAGATACATGGCACCCCCGAAAAACCAGCCAACCACACCTACAGGGATTGTTTGGTATTCAAGCAGACAGGCAAGTTAAGTGCCGAAAACAACGACAAGGGGATGCATAGCGATGACGAGGAGGAGCCCTGGCCGCCGAACAATAGAGGACAAAAGGGCTTTCCCCCACAAGTGCGGACAGTGAACATGATATACGCAACCCACATACCCAAAAGGGAGCGGAAGCGTGCACTAAGGGACGTATATGCGATGGAGCCAGTCGCCCCAAAGTTCAACCCGGTCCTCCTGCCCGATCACTTTTGATCGAAGGGAACACCCCACTAGCATCCGCCATGGCGGATTCTCCGCACTGGTTCTTGACCCAATCATTGACGGATTTCACCTCACTAGAGTCCCTGATGGACGGCAGCAGTAGCCTGAACCTGCTTTACCAGGATACAGTGCGCAAAATGGGCATAGACCCCTCAAGGATTAAACCCACAAAAACGACCTTTAAAGGCGTCATACCAGGTGTAGAGGCCAACTGTACAGGCTCAATTACACTTGAAGTGGTCTTTGGATCCCCGGATAACTTCCGAAGCGAGGAGTTAATCTTTGACATAGTCCCGTTTCGTAGTGGCTATCACACACTGCTCGGACGAACCGCATTTGCAAAGTTCAATGCAGTGCCGCACTAAGCATACCTCAAGCTCAATATGCCAGGCCCTCAAGGAGTAATTACGGTCAATGGAAACACCGAACGCTCTCTTCGGACGGAGGAGCACACGGTGGCCCTCGCTGCGGAAGTACAAAGCAGCCTATTAAGGCAATCTTCGAGTACGACTACTAAACGTCCGGACACCATCAAGCGCGCCCGGAGTAACCTACAACAAGACCGCCTGGCACATTCCAAGCATGCGTAGCAATGTGGCCCCAACCCCAGCCCTCGCGAAATCGCGAGACCAGGACCACGCGTACATAACTACGCTCTAGAGATACCATGGGCATAGGGGAAGGGGCACGACCACGGCATGCCCAGAGTGCGGCTCAAACCACACAAGGGGCTCCCAATTGTGCCATTCTTTTTTTTCTTATTCGCAGGACTCCGTTTTCCAGAGGCCCTGTCCGGCAGTAGAAACGTCGAACTCACGATGCAATAGCCAGGGAAGCAGAAAAGCTACGTCGAGCGTAT